>NW_028160954.1:0-80000 GCF_964263955.1 Coregonus lavaretus | reverse complement strand
TGGCCCTCATGGCAGCGCCACCCTCCTCTGAGATCTTTGTGTTCAACGATGCTCCTGCTAAAGACACTGCACTAAAGAGCACATGCACATACAAACCAGTGGAGGCTGGTGGGAGGAGCAATACGAGGACAGGCTTGTTGTAATGGATGGAATGGAATTAATGGAACGGTATCAAACACATCAAATATATTGAAACCACGTTTCACTCCGTTCCATGAATTCCATTCCAGCCATTACAATGAACCAATCCTCCTATAGCTCATCCCACCAGCCTCCACTGACTGTAACCACCCTCATAGAGATCACCAAGTCTGTGGTTACCAGGGCTTTCACTACTGTTTATATTTCTCTCTTTCTCTATTTGTCTCTCTCTTTCTTTCTCTTTCTATCTCTCTCTCTCTCTTTCTCTGTTTGTCTCTCTCTTTCTCTGTTTCTCTCTTTCTCTCTCTCTCTGACACTCTTCTCTCTCTATTCTGTCATCAACTTGTCTCTACCTTTCCTCTCTCTACCTCTCCTCTCCTCTCTCTACCTCTCCTCTCCTCTCCTCTCTCTACCTCTCCTCCCTCCCCTCTCCTCTCCTTTCCTCATGTTGACTGATAACCTACGCTCCAGACGTCGTTGTCGTAGGCTTTCCCCTGTCAGGACGGAGCCTCCAACCGGATGGCCAAATCAGACGCTCGGCTCTAGAGGTCCAGGCCTCTAGATGTCAACCAATCAATCAATGTTATTCATAAAGCAGTTGTCCCAAAGTGCTTAACAGCTTCTTGTAGAATTATTAGAACATACTGTGCTCCCTTCCTCCAGGTCAGGCCATTGAAGTCACCAAGGAGGATCTGCCCTGGGCCACCAGCGTCATGGAGGACTTTTCCGCTGCAGCACAGGAATGGTAAGTTCTATAGACCAATGTCCTCCAGCTCAGTGTTCAGCCAGTCACTCTTATTCACTGGAAAAGCAATAGAACTGTACACCCTAACAATGACCTCAACGTTGTTGATAACTTATCAAATGTAATGTCTGTTATTCCCTTCTCCTCCTCCTCCTCCTTCTCCTCCAGGTGACTGTGTTGTTAACACCCTGCGCCAGGGCAACGGGACCCTCTTCTTCTACGGCGGTGGGCCTCAGGGCAGAGAATGTGACCCGGGTGTCCTACACTGCCACCTGCTGTTAAAACAAGGCAGAGCTGGTGGTAGTGGACAGGGCAGGCAACGTGGGTGTGTGTCTGGGCTCAGTGAAGGACTCTGTGGGGGTGCTTGTGAGCTCTACAGCACAGGGCCCGGTTTCCCAAAAGCATGTTAAGGCTAAGTCCATCGTTACAACCATAGGATCCTATTATTCTAAGTTTAATTTAGCCTTAATATGCTTTCGGGAAACTGGGCCCAGGTCTCTGTCACCAATACTACAGCTGTACCTGTAGTTAGTACTACATCCACCCAGGTCTCTGTCACCAACACTACAGCTGTACCTGTAGTTAGTACTATATCCACCCAGGTCTATGTCACCAACACTACAGCTGTACCTGTAGTTAGTACTACATCCACCCAGGTCTCCGTCACCAACACTACAGCTGTACCTGTAGTTAGTACTACGTCCACCCAGGTCTCTGTCACCAACACTACAGCTGTACCTGTAGTTAGTACTACGTCCACCCAGGTCTCTGTCACCAATACTACAGCTGTGCCTGTAGTTAGTACTACATCCACCCAGGTCTCTGTCACCAACACTACAGCTCTACCTGTAGTTAGTACTACATCCACCCAGGTCTCTGTCACCAACACTACAGCTGCACCTGTAGTTAGTACTACATCCACCCAGGTCTCTGTCACCAACACTACAGCTGTACCTGTAGTTAGTACTACGTCCACCCAGGTCTCTGTCACCAACACTACAGCTGTACCTGTAGTTAGTACTACATCCACCCAGGTCTCTGTCACCAACACTACAGCTGTACCTGTAGTTAGTACTACGTCCACCCAGGTCTCTGTCACCAATACTACAGCTGTACCTGTAGTTAGTACTACATCTACCCAGTCCTCTGTCACCATCACTACATCTGTACCTGTAGTTAGTACTACATCCACCCAGGTCTCTGTCACCAACACTACATCTGTACCTGTAGTTAGTACTACATCCACCCAGGTCTCCGTCACCAACACTACATCTGTACCTGTAGTTAGTACTACATCCACCCAGGTCTCCGTCACCAACACTACATCTGTACCTGTAGTTAGTACTACATCCACCCAGGTCTCTGTCACCAACACTACAGCTGTAACTGTAGTTAGTACTACATCCACCCAGGTCTCTGTCACCAACACTACATCTGTACCTGTAGTTAGTACTACATCCACCCAGGTCTCCGTCACCAACAATACATCTGTACCTGTAGTTAGTACTACATCCACCCAGGTCTCCGTCACCAATACTACAGCTGTACCTGTAGTTAGTACTACATCCACCCAGTCCTCTGTCATCAACACTACATCTGTACCTGTAGTTAGTACTACATCCACCCAGGTCTCTGTCACCAACACTACATCTGTACCTGTAGTTAGTACTACATCCACCCAGGTCTCCGTCACCAACACTACATCTGTACCTGTAGTTAGTACTATATCCACCCAGTCCTCTGTCACCAACACTACAGCTCTACCTGTAGTTAGTACTACATCCACCCAGGTCTCTGTCACCAACACTACAGCTGTACCTGTAGTTAGTACTACATCCACCCAGGTCTCTGTCACCAACACTACAGCTGTACCTGTAGTTAGTACTACATCCACCCAGGTCTCTGTCACCAACACCACAGCTGTACCTGTAGTTAGTACTACATCCACCCAGGTCTCTGTCACCAACACCACAACTGCACCTGTAGTTAGTACTAGATCCACCCAGGTCTCTGTCACATCCACCCAGGTCTCTGTCACCAACACTACAGCTGTACCTGTAGTTAGTACTACATCCACCCAGGTCTCTGTCACCAACACTACAGCTGTACCTGTAGTTAGTACTACGTCCACCCAGGTCTCTGTCACCAACACTACAGCTGTAACTTTAGTTAGTACTACGTCCACCCAGGTCTCTGTCACCAACACTACAGCTGTACCTATAGTTAGTACTACGTCCACCCAGGTCTCTGTCACCAACACTACAGCTGTACCTGTAGTTAGTACTACATCCACCCAGGTCTCTGTCACCAACACCACAGCTGTACCTGTAGTTAGTACTACATCCACCCAGGTCTCTGTCACCAACACCACAGCTGCACCTGTAGTTAGTACTAGATCCACCCAGGTCTCTATCACATCCACCCAGGTCTCTGTTACCAACACTACAGCTGTACCTGTAGTTAGTACTACATCCACCCAGGTCTTTGTCACCAACACTACATCTGTACCTGTAGTTAGTACTACGTCCACCCAGGTCTCTGTCACCAACACTACATCTGTACCTGTAGTTAGTACTACATCCACCCAGGTCTCCGTCACCAACAATACATCTGTACCTGTAGTTAGTACTACATCCACCCAGGTCTCCGTCACCAATACTACAGCTGTACCTGTAGTTAGTACTACATCCACCCAGTCCTCTGTCATCAACACTACATCTATACCTGTAGTTAGTACTACATCCACCCAGGTCTCTGTCACCAACACTACATCTGTACCTGTAGTTAGTACTACATCCACCCAGGTCTCCGTCACCAACACTACATCTGTACCTGTAGTTAGTACTACATCCACCCAGTCCTCTGTCACCAACACTACAGCTCTACCTGTAGTTAGTACTACATCCACCCAGGTCTCTGTCACCAACACTACAGCTGTACCTGTAGTTAGTACTACATCCACCCAGGTCTCTGTCACCAACACTACAGCTGTACCTGTAGTTAGTACTACATCCACCCAGGTCTCTGTCACCAACACCACAGCTGTACCTGTAGTTAGTACTACATCCACCCAGGTCTCTGTCACCAACACCACAACTGCACCTGTAGTTAGTACTAGATCCACCCAGGTCTCTGTCACATCCACCCAGGTCTCTGTCACCAAAACTACAGCTGTACCTGTAGTTAGTACTACATCCACCCAGGTCTCTGTCACCAACACTACAGCTGTACCTGTAGTTAGTACTACGTCCACCCAGGTCTCTGTCACCAACACTACAGCTGTAACTTTAGTTAGTACTACGTCCACCTAGGTCTCTGTCACCAACACTACAGCTGTACCTATAGTTAGTACTACGTCCACCCAGGTCTCTGTCACCAACACTACAGCTGTATCTGTAGTTAGTACTACATCCACCCAGGTCTCTGTCACCAACACCACAGCTGTACCTGTAGATAGTACTACATCCACCCAGGTCTCTGTCACCAACACCACAGCTGCACCTGTAGTTAGTACTAGATCCACCCAGGTCTCTATCACATCCACCCAGGTCTCTGTTACCAACACTACAGCTGTACCTGTAGTTAGTACTACATCCACCCAGGTCTCTGTCACCAACACTACATCTGTACCTGTAGTTAGTACTACGTCCACCCAGGTCTCTGTCACCAACACTACAGCTGTACCTGTAGTTAGTACTACATCCACCCAGGTCTCTGTCACCAACACTACATCTGTACCTGTAGTTAGTACTACATCCACCCAGGTCTCTGTCACCAACACTACATCTGTACCTGTAGTTAGTACTACATCCACCCAGGTCTCTGTCACCAACACTACAGCTGTACCTGTAGTTAGTACTACGTCCACCCAGGTCTCTGTCACCAACACTACATCAATCAATCAATCAATTTTATTTTATATAGCCCTTCTTACATCAGCTAATATCTCGAAGTGCTGTACAGAAACTCAGCCTAAAACCCCAAACAGCTAGTAATGCAGGTGTAGAAGCACGGTGGCTAGGAAAAACTCCCTAGAAAGGCAAAACCTAGGAAGAAACCTAGAGAGGAACCAGGCTATGAGGGGTGGCCAGTCCTCTTCTGGCTGTGCCGGGTGGAGATTATAACAGAACCATGCCAAGATGTTCAAAAATGTTCATAAGTGACAAGCATGGTCAAATAATAATCAGGAATAAATCTCAGTTGGCTTTTCATAGCCGATCATTAGAGTTTAAAACAGCAGGTCTGGGACAGGTAGGGGTTCCATAACCGCAGGCAGAACAGTTTAAACTGGAATAGCAGCAAGGCCAGGCGGACTGGGGACAGCAAGGAGTCACCACGGCCGGTAGTCCCGACGTATGGTCCTAGGGCTCAGGTCTCTCAGTTGGCTTTTCATAGCCGATCATTTAGAGTTGAAAACAGCAGGTCTGGGACAGGTAGGGGTTTCGTAGCCGCAGGCAGAACAGTTGAAACTGGAATAGCAGCAAGGCCAGGCGGACTGGGGACAGCAAGGTGTCATCATGCCCGGTAGTCCTGACGTATGGTCCTAGGGCTCAGGTTCTCAGAGAGAAAGAGAGAACGAGAGAATTAGAGAGAGCATACTTAAATTCACACAGGACACTGGATAAGACAGGAGAAGTACTCCAGGTATAACCAACTAACCCCAGCCCCCCGACACATAAACTACTGCAGCATAAATACTGGAGGCTGAGACAGGAGCGGTCCGGAGACACTGTGGCCCCATCCGAAGAAACCCCCGGACAGGGCCAAACAGGAAGGATATAACCCCACCCACTCCGCCAAAGCACAGCCCCCGCACCACTAGAGGGATATCCCCAACCACCAACTTACAATCCTGAGACAAGGCCGAGTATAGCCCACAGAGGTCTCCACCACAGCACAAACCAAGGGGGGGGCGCCAACCCAGACAGGAAGATCACGTCAGTAACTCAACCCACTCAAGTGACGCACCCCTCCCAGGGACGGCATGAAAGAGCACCAGCAAGCCAGTGACTCAGCCCCTGCAACAGGGTTAGAGGCAGAGAACCCCAGTGGAGAGGGGAACCGGCCTGGCAGAGACAGCAAGGGCTGTTCGTTGCTCCAGCCTTTCCGTTCACCTTCACACTCCTGGGCCAGACTACACTCAATCATATGACCTACTGAAGAGATAAGTCTTCAGTAAAGACTTAAAGGTTGAGACCGAGTCTGCGTCTCTCACATGGGTAGGCAGACTGTTCCATAAAAATGGAGATCTATAGGAGAAAGCCCTGCCTCCCGCTGTTTGCTTAGAAATTCTAGGGACAATTAGGAGGCCTGCGTCTTGTGACCGTAGCGTACGTATTGGTATGTACGGCAGGACCAACTCGGAAAGATAGGTAGGAGCAAGCCCATGTAACGCTTTATAGGTTAACAGTAAAACCTTGAAATCAGCCCTTGCCTTAACAGGAAGCCAGTGTAGGGAAGCTAGCACTGGAGTAATATGATCAAATTTCTTGGTTCTAGTCAGGATTCTAGCAGCCGTATTTAGCACTAACTGAAGTTTATTTAGTGCTTTATCCGGGTAGCCGGAAAATAGAGCATTGCAGTAGTCTAACCTAGAAGTAACAAATGCATGGATTAATTTTTCTGCATCATTTTTGGACAGAAAATTTCTGATTTTTGCAATGTTACGTAGATGGAAAAAAGCTGTCCTTGAAACAGTCTTGATATGTTCGTCAAAAGAGAGATCAGGGTCAAGAGTAACGCCTAGGTCCTTCACAGTTTTATTTGAGACGACTTTACAACCATCAAGATGAATTGTCAGATTTAACAGAAGATCTCTTTGTTTCTTGGGACCTAGAACAAGCATCTCTGTTTTGTCCGAGTTTAAAAGTAAAACGTTTTCAGCCATCCACTTCCTTATGTCTGAAACACAGGCTTCTAGCGAGGGCAATTTTGGGGCTTCACCATGCTTCATTGAAATGTACAGCTGTGTGTCATCCGCATAGCAGTGAAAGTTAACATTATGTTTTCGAATAACATCCCCAAGAGGTAAAATATATAGTGAAAACAATAGTGGTCCTAAAACGGAACCTTGAGGAACACCGAAATGTACAGTTGATTTGTCGGAGGACAGACCATTCACAGAGACAAACTGATATCTTTCCGACATCTGTACCTGTAGTTAGTACTACATCCACCCAGGTCTCTGTCATCAACACTACAGCTGTAACTGTAGATAGTAATGTATGACCAACAGCCTGATAATGCAGGTCTTACTGGAAAGGAGGACTGTGCTGAGATACACAAAGATCAGAGTCCTCTGAAGGAATGACTTGTGCTGTGACAGCAAACTCAGCTGGATTTGTAAAAAAGTCGTTTAATATCACCATGACAACACACTGTAACACATACAGTAGCCTACACTTCACACAACCTCCTCCCTTTCTCTCTCTTTCTCTCTCTCTCTCTTTCTCTCTCTCTCTCTCTATCTATCTCTCTCTCTCTCTCTCTCTCTCTCTCTCTCTCTCTCTCTCTCTCTCTCTCTCTCTCTCTCTCTCTCTCTCTCTCTCTCTCTCTCTCTCTCTCTCTCTCTCTCTCTCTCTCTCTCTCTCTCTTCTCTCTCTCTCACCCACACAAGGCAAACATAGTATATTAATAAAAGTCCTTATTTCCTGTTTGTAGCTTCCTGTGTACCAGTAGTTATGTTTCACACATCATTAGATACAACATGAAGTCAGTACATTTGACTTTGTTCCGTCTCTGCATGAGGTGCATTTCATCTATTCAAATACATTCTTCTTACTTGCTTCAGATATTTACATGCTCCAATTTAGGCCTTGTGCAAACATACTAGACATATACTAGGGGCAACTTTCCCCTACACCCCCGGTCACAGAGTGACAGCCATTATGTGGCCTCCATTTGACGGCTGTATATGTGAATTAACAGGATCCCAATTTATTTTAGCAGATCCTAAATTGGGACCCTGTGAATTCATACATACATCACATAGCATGAGATAGAGTCATATCATGTAGTATATTTTCACTTCAGTTGAATCATATGTTTAAAACTGATGGGCACTGTGGGAAACAAACATGTTTAGATTAGAAACTAAGGCTTGTGGAAGTCACGTGGTCACGTGGTGGCCAGTGTTGTGTAATTTTGACCGTTTCCCCTTCACTGTGGTTGACAGTTTAGTAAATAGTGTCACTACAGTAAGTCACACAGACTCAGGACAGTGTAGGGAGAAGACACAGGTACAGATGTACATTAGAGCTGAGGTTAGAAGTAGAAGTTACTGTATTTGACCACAAGTGTGTTAAGATGTCAGAGGGAGTCTATGAAAACTCAGATGGATTTGAAGACGACGAGCCTGATGCAATGAAGCACACAGACATTGATGGCCAATTATATGCCAACGTAAGAGCCTTCAAGCCTAGTCCAAGAGATGGAGTTGTTGCTTCAGGTAAGATCAAACACACACACACACACACACACACACACACACACACACACACACACAAACAAACACATGTACACACACACAAATAAATTACACACACAATACATTCAACAGGTGAGTTTACCCTGTAGTATTATAATTTTACAGTGTATTTGGAAAGTATTCAGACCCCTTTACTTTTTCCACATTTTGTTACGTTACAGCCTTATTCGAAAATTGATAAAAAAAAAAAAGAAAAAACAGAAATACCTTATTTACATAAGTATTCAGACGCTTTGCTATTAGACTCGAAATTGAGCTCAGGTACATCCTGTTTCCATTGATCATCCTTGAGATGTTTCTACAACTTGATTGGAGTCCATTGGTAAATTCTATTGATTGGACATGATTTGGAAAGGCACAAACATGTCTATATAAGGGTCCACAGTTGGCAGTGCATGTCAGAGCAAAAACCAAGCCATGAGGTCGAAGGAATTGTCCGTAGAGCTCCGAGACAGAATTGTCGAGGCACAAATCTGGGGAAGGGTACCAAAAAATGTCTGCAGTTTTACAGGTCCCCAAGAACACAGTGGCCTCCATCATTCTTAAATGGAAGAAGTTTGGAACCCTCAAGAGTCTTTCTAGAGCTGGCCGCCCGGCCAAACTTAGCAATCGGGAAGAAGGGCCTTGGTCAGGGAGGTGACCAAGAACCCGATGGTCACTCTGACAGAGCTCCAGAGTTCCTATTTGGAGATGGGAGAATCTTACAGAAGGACAACCATCTCTGCAGCACTCCACCAATCAGGCCATTATGGTGGAGTGGCCAGACAGAAGCCACTCCTCAGTAAAAGGCACATAACAGCCGGCTTGGAGTTTGCCAAAAGGCACCTAAAGGACTCTCAGACCATGAGAAACAAGATTCTCTGGTCTGATGAAACCAAGATTTAACTCTTTAGCCTGAATGCCAAGCGTCACGTCCGGAGGGAACCTGGCACCATCCCTACGTTGAAGCATGGTGTTTTTTAGCGGCAGGTACTGGGAGACTAGTCAGGATCGAGGGAACGATGAACAGAGCGAAGAACAGAGAGATCCTTGAAAACCTGCTCCAGAGCGCTCAGGACCTCAGACTGGGGCGAATGTTCACCTTCCAACAGGACAACGACCCTAAGCACACAGCCAAGACAATGCACAAGTGGCTTCGGGACAAGTCTCTGAATATCCTTGAGTGGCCGAGCCAGAGCTCGGACTTGAACCCGATTTAACATCTTTGGAGAGACCTGAAAATAGCTGTGCAGTAACCGCTCCCAACCACTGCCAAAGATGCTTCAACGAAGTACTCAGTATAGGGTCTGAATACTTATGTAAATAAGGTATTTCTGTTATTTTTACCGTTTTTTTATTTCCTACAATTTCTAAAAACCTGTTTTTGCTTTGTCATTATGGGGTATTGTGTGTAGATTGATGAGGAAAAAAACAACAATTTAATCAATTTCATAAAAAGGCTCTAATGTAACAAAATGTGGAAAAAGTGAAGGGGTTTGAATACTTTCAGAGTGCACTGTATTAGTTCCAATCCTGGATGATACAGTAAAACACATTACCAAAGTTCTTACTCTAATAATTTGTGATTCAGTTCATGTTCAGTGGTGGAAGAGACCCTCTGGAGTTGCTGCAGTGTGTCTGGGGCTGCTGTGTGTTCTCCTACTGGCTGGGATCATAGGCCTGTCTGTCTACTGTAAGTTTAGTATGTTGTCAAAGAGACTTCAGTAGCTTACTTAATCATACTTAATCATTAATGGGTGTGGTAGTTACATGTTTGATTAACTTTACCCTTTTACAGGTGGAGTCATTGGTCATCGCGACTCAAAAGAGAGAAACCAGCTACAGGCCAGTTATAACAACCTGACTGAAGAGAGAGACCAGCTACAAACCAGTTACAACACCCTGACTGAAGAGAGAGACCAGCTACAGACTGAGAGAGAGATTCTTAACAGGAGGCTTACCAATCTCAGTGAGTAAACCTACAGTAATACATTATCATTAATCCCACACACTTTATAGTGTGTCTGTATTCTTTCATTAACTGTTTAGTGTGATAAGTTGAAGGAAATTCACGTTTTCATCTTGTAGAACAAACCTGTCCTGAAGGCTGGCAGAAGTTTGAATCCAGTTGGTACTTCCTGTCTACTGAGACTAACACCTGGAAGGAGAGCAGAGAGGACTGTCTGGAGAGAGGAGCAGACCTGGTGATCATAAACAGTGATAAGGAACAGGTGAGAGAGAGAGAGAGAGAGAGAGAGAGAGAGAGAGAGAGAGAGAGAGAGAGAGAGAGAGAGAGAGAGAGAGAGAGAGAGAGAGAGAGAGAGAATATGGGTGTACAGGGGGTAGATATAATCAAACATGTAAATATATACAGTACCAGTCAAAAGTTTGGACACCAGGGTTTTCTTTATTTTGTACTATTTTCTAAATTGTAGTATAATAGTTGTCGTATCGAGTGAGTGGTGGCAATTATTGCTGATGAACAAAAGGAGTCTGCTCATACTGAACGTTGATCATAAGGTTTATTCAGACCACAAGCTTCAGCATGAGTAACAGATTCGCGAGGTCTGGAGAACGGCTCCTCAGATTGCCATGGCCGTTCTGACGTCTTCCTCGCCTAACCCCCTCATTTATAAACAATGAAACTCCCTCCTCTGGCCAATCACCAGTCTCCCCTTAATATAGCCTTCCAAGAGTTGAATGGCTCCCTCTACTGTCCAATCCCCGTATCTTACAACCCACTTCCTGTCTGTCATATGTGACGTCACGCTAAAACCTTCCCTCTTGATACCAAAAATCAACATTCTTTCAGTTCCATTTAAAAACATTTAACACCATCATATTGTCAATACACTACATTCCCCCCTTTCGAGACAACCTAAACGTCTCGAAACCAAACAGAATAGGATTATAACAAGTAACAATTTATCTTATTGAGTATCTTTAACATTAAACCAAAAACATTCTTCTCTAGAGTGTAAATACTTTTCTATGCAATAACTGTTTATGAAGTGTGAATACATTACTATGACATATGAAGAAATCTCTATGGAGTGTAAGAGCGAAAAACTGTCCGGCAGCCATCTTTTCAGAAATCCATCAATCAAGACAGTAAAATTCTCTCACGGTCCCTCTGCCCCAGGCAACCACTGTTGGTACTCCAGATAACCTCATTAACCATGTAAATGCATTTGAAACTATGATGCAATTAAATACACATGTAAGCCCCTGCAAACAAAATCCTATCCATAAACATCCACTTGCAAGGCTGGTCAACCCATTGGACCGTACAAGTGGAACTCTCCCTGCCTAGACCTTCTGTCCCTAAGCATTCACCAAAATAAACAAAAACATCTAAGATCCTCCCATGTATTCAATAACATCAAACATCCTTCTACAAAATTAATCCCTAAGAATATGACACAATTATGTATTACACATGTCTATATTTCCTTGCAAACACTGGAATGTAGTCCACTACACTTCATCTCCCTGTAGTCCCGACTTCCAATGGATTGTTGATGATGGAATCGGCCACACCCTCCTTGTTTCATCTCCTCCAGTCATATTGTCCCTTCATATTGTCTTTGTTTGAGTATTTCAATCTCCACATGTTCCCCCAAATGCGTCTGGAATGAAAAGAAAAGAAACGACCAAACAGTATCTTTTGCAAAACAACCCTTTCAAATTAAACATCAATATCCACTAGGAATATAACAATGATATATAAATGATGCATGAATCACATAAACCTATTCCCCCCTTTGATTCATAAATCATACCAACATCACCCCAATATTGAGAGAATTTTTTTTTTTTGAAAAATCATCCAATAATCAAAAATGATATTTATCCATCAGTTCCACGTGTCCATCTTTATCCAGATCAGGAACAGTCAACACCGGCATCTGAGTGTTGTCTCCAGGCATCACTCTCCAACCTATCTCAATATCATAGCTTTCTCAAAGGTCAGTAACAAATTACAAACATCACACAGTGTTATCAAAGCTGAAACTAAAATCTGACCCATCACTGCCCCTACTGGCCTAACTGATCTTGCAACCAAGTCTTCCAAATGCATCCCTTATTTCCTTCAATGCATATCAATATGATCTTCCCAAATGTTACACCATACCATGAATAAAGTCCCCCCTTCTCCCTTAAACTTATCTTTCAATGATAGGCTTGAAGCCTATGACATGTCGCTTTTCATCCTATTTTGAACTCTAGTTTCAAATTGATCTGTGTTCGGTGCTACTCCTCTTTTAATAGTAAAAGCCTCATATGGAAGCTTCAACGTTGACATGTAACCAAATCCTGTCCATTCATAATGTAAGAATATATATTTATCATCACAAACCCACCAAATATCTCTAACATTCTCCATAGTCACATTGTCAGTCAAAAGCTAATCGTTTAACCATCAACGTCCTGCTCTTCTTACTACCTGGTACCTAAAAAGTAACATATTTCTCATTACTACCCTTAAGGTCATGCTTATCCAAAGTTATCATATAACATCCCAATCTGATCTTCCCATAAACACACCCCCTACCTCACATGTTTTAGTAGAACAAAAACAACCTTTAGCCCTCAATGTTTCACCTGAATACTTCAGGATTCCGTTGTTACCTGATTTCCTTTCCATCTAACAAATGCACCCATATTAATTCACTTAACCCAATTCCACCTAACCCTAGGCTTAAACCACTGTTCTGACAACGACATTATTTTATCTGTCAATGACTGTTGCTAATACCACAGTCATGACAAAGCATAAGACTGACCCATACCTGATAGAGGCTGCGCAACCGTCTAACATGTTTGGTGCTGGAATTCTCAACAGACATGGACCCTCAAGATTCCTCACTGATCTTACAGAATGAGTTAATCTATCTCTAATTTCCACAACAGAAGAATGAGCGGTACTGATCAGATACCTCTCCTTGTCTGTCATTAAAATCAAAGACCTCATCCTGTCCTTTCATGATGAATCTATATTCTCTCTACTATTATCTGTTCTCCTATTTTAACCCTATTCGTACTATCCTTGACAGCACTCTCCATCCGTAACATAAACCCCTGAGTCCTTCTTGCTAACCCCCTTTAATTTCAGAACAGTTGTTGTCGATGTCATACTCCCTCTTTTGCTATTGCCATCGTATCACTAATCCCTTTCAAAGTTACCATTAAAGTAGTTGACTTAGTTTGCTGTATCAACCCTAATTACTTCTAGTGCAAAGGTTCCCATTATCCTCTGTGTATTATCTACTGTTGGAGTGACTACTATAATCTACTCTTCCTGAACTCCCTCGATGACTGCGGAAGCTTCAACAGACCTTAACTCTTCCATTATAAGCGTTACTTTATGAATTACATAGCCCTTTAACCAAT
The DNA here is from genome assembly GCF_964263955.1 of Coregonus lavaretus. Lineage (NCBI taxonomy): Eukaryota > Metazoa > Chordata > Actinopteri > Salmoniformes > Salmonidae > Coregonus > Coregonus lavaretus. The sequence continues at coordinate 66,255 of NW_028160954.1, read as the reverse complement.
AATTCCTAACCGGAACAACTTCTAATGCTTGCACTAGATAAGTATACATATATTCTCCCTGACCTTTCTCTGTAACATTACGCAACATAAGTGAACAGTCCCTCCTAACCTCTTCCACTTCATATCGTTGTACAAACTATCCCTCCTTTGACTAGGTGCAACAGCTTCTACTCCTGGTCCTGATAACGATACTTATTCTCCATAATTATCTCTCCATATGGGAGGAACGTCCCAATCCTAACCCCTAATAAGTATTTTTCCCCTAAAATTGGTGCTGTATTGGTTCCCTTATAACCAAATGCGATATATTTATGTCTTTAATAACTATCAATGTTGAAAGAGTTAAATTGCTTCTCACTGTTGTTATAATAGACTCACGTGTTGATGTCCTTAGTTACTCCTAATTTTCCCCAGTTTTCCCCTAAGACTTTGAACTCTTTACTTGTACTTCCCTCTATCACCACTAGTGTCACTTTTTCCCCAAATCTCAGTCCTTTCTCTAAATCCCTAACTTTCAAACTTTTGATTACACAAAATACACCTATAATTACCTTGATCTTCCTACTCTACAGTGTCATTCACCATTGTTCTCTCTCTTACTACTAACTTTGAAACTTAGCTTACTGTCTCAGAGTTCCTTCAACCCTTCAAATTTATTCTGCCGTGGGTATGGCTATTTCAGTGAGCGATCCCCCCCAATGCAACTATCCCGTCGAACAGAAGTTGAGTAAGCCATCCCCCGTTTTTTTTTTTCCTCCCCAAAAATCAAATCAAATAAAATATGACTATTAATTTTTTTTAATTAAATGCCTTATTCAAAAACCATTTAATTAAAAATGAAAACCAATTAAAAACTCCATTAAAAATTATGAATAATTTAAAACCAATTTTTTATTCCTATATCACCAATTTATCAATTAGTGTTGGCTATCTTACCACAACCCATCAACTGCAAGTAAATGCAAGTTAGTCATCTTCAGACTAAAATACCCATAAACAAAGCCTCTAACCCTATCATTCCTCCAATTCCCATAAACCCCTTGCTCTATCAGATAAGTTATCTTTAAATCATCTTAAATTTACAGAATAATGTCAGTCCTGGATCCCAACAGAACTCCAATCAAACCCCAGTGATACACAGAGCCACCAAAATGCAATTTTTAATGAAATAGTATTTGCCAAGCCTATGTGAAATTGTCATAACATCACATATTTTGTTAGGATGATTTTGTGTACTAGCCTGATCTGATCCTCTCGTCTGCCTCGTCACACCTTGTCACGTGACGCACACGTTAGCCCCCCTCTCTCTCCTTTGCTCCGTTCTATAGCCTCACATAACAAGGGAAGAAAACAATACAGCCAAGCATTTAAAGTTTACACTTAACCAAGTTATTCACATTCAATATTCCCCACTCATATTTGCTACCAAACGGAACCCAGGAATAAACAGATCGCTCAAAACATTTTAAAACCTGAACCCAAGAATAAACAGATCGCTCAAAACATTTTAATTTCATTTTAATCCGTCATTCAATTCAATGCATTATACTTCGTCAACATATATTTAATTTATAAATGTACTACATCTCAACCAATAGTTTAACGTTCAAATAACAGTTACTTTAACGATTTTAAAAGATTCGTGTCCACCTTTCCTTCTTGGTAGCTATTAAACCCCTGTAAGGAAACCCCAAAGCCACCATTTTGTTTTGTAGGCTCAGCACGGCCACATGTCGTAGTTTTAGCCCTGTAAAATCAAACGCATGCGCACATCCATTCAAGCCCATGCTTACCACACAACAGAACGATAGCATTACGCTACAGCGTCACTATTTTATACCTTATACTCACACAATTACACATAACAGAGCTCACATTTGCGTAGAACTTTCAGTTCCACCACATACAAACAAGTTTAAGAGGCTTGAATCCATCGCAGTGGACCTCTAAGGTTAAAGTTATCATGTAGCACGCAACACAATTAGCATTTAGCAATTAGCATTAGCCTTTAGCCAACTGCGGCCTACAACATGTAACAAACCCGCATTGCGTCTTTAATTAAGTACTGTTTCGTTTGTCCTAAATTTATTCTGCCGTGGGTATGGCTATTTCAGTGAGCGATCCCCCCCAATGCAACTATCCCGTCGAACAGAAGTTGAGTAAGCCATCCCCAAGAAATGTCCCACCAACCCCAGTCCCAGACTGACCTGGAAACTCCTAATGCATTTCCAGGATTTTGGCCCACCCTGGTGGTCGCCTCGTTCGTCGCGAGGGCTTATCTAAACCTGCAATGCTCTAAAATTGTATACATATCTTGGCCCCGACTGTTCTTGACTTACTATTCAAGCAACACATCTCTATAAACAATCCCTAAACTCTAACCACTTTTGCGCTATTTTTAAAATTTGTATACTGATTAGCCAGACCCCAGTCATCAGCAAAAACACCACCTGAGGCACGGTCATAAGGGTACATTCCTCCAGTGTACACAAGCAGTAACAAAACTAACAACTTAGCTGTGTCTAGTCGGGTCATGACTCCAGACCGAAGTTAGCTTGAGTTAGCTTGGCGACTCCAAATGCAGCAAAGAAGGATTGCATAATCCCTCCTGGCTAGCTCGCCATTTGTCGTATCGAGTGAGTGGTGGCAATTATTGCTGATGAACAAAAGGAGTCTGCTCATACTGAACGTTGATCATAAGGTTTATTCAGACCACAAGCTTCAGCATGAGTAACAGACTCGCGAGGTCTGGAGAACGGCTCCTCAGATTGCCATGGCCGTTCTGACGTCTTCCTCGCCTAACCCCCTTATTTATAAACAATGAAACTCCCTCCTCTGGCCAATCACCAGTCTCCCCTTTATATAGCCTTCCAAGAGTTGAATGGCTCCCTCTACTGTCCAATCCCCGTATCTTACAACCCACTTCCTGTCTGTCATATGTGACGTCACGCTAAAACCTTCCCTCTTGATACCAAAAATCAACATTCTTTCAGTTCCATTTAAAAACATTTAACACCATCATATTGTCAATACACTACATAGTGAAGACATCACACTATGAAATAACACATATGGAATCATGTGGTAACCAAAAAAGTGTTCAAATATATGTTATATTTGAGATTCTTCAAGTAGCCACCATTTGCCTTGATGACAGCTTTGCACACTCTTGGCATCCTGTCAGTCAGCTTCACCTGGAATGCTTTTCCAACAGTCTTGAAGGAGTTACCACATATACTGAGCACTTGTTGGCTGCTTTTCCTTCACTCTGCGGTCCGACTCAACCCAAACCATCTCAATTGGGTTGCGGTCTGGGGATTTTGGAGGCCAGGTCATCTTATGCAGCACTCCATCACTCTCCTTCTTGGTAAAATAGCCCTTACACAGCCTGAAGGTGTGTGGGTCATTGTCCTGTTGATAAACAAATGATAGTCCCACTAAGCCCAAACCAGATGGGGTGGCGTATCGCTGCAGAATGCTGTGGTAGCCATGCTGGTTAAGTGTGCCTTGAATTCTAAATAAATCACAGAGAGTGTCACCAGCAAAGCACCCCGCCACACCATAACACCTCCTCATCCATGCTTTACAGTGGGAGCAACACATGTGGAGATCATCCATTCACCCACACCACGTCTCACAAAGACACGGTGGTTGGAACCAAAAATCTCAAAATTGTACTCCAGACCAAAGGACTTATTTCCACCGGTCTAATATCCATTGCTTGTGTTTCTTGGCCCAAGCAGGTCTCTTCTTCTTATTGGTGTCCTTTAGTAGTGGTTTCTTTGCAGCAATTTGACCATGAAGGCCTGATTCACACAGTCCCATCTGAACAGTTGATGTTGAGATGTGTCTGTGACTTGAACTCTGTGGAGCATTTATTTGTGCTGCATTTTCTGAGGCTGGTAACTCTAATGAAGTTATTCTCTGCAGCAGAGGTAAATCTGGATCTTCCTTCCCTGTGGCGGTCCTCATGAGAGGCAGTTTCATCATAGCGCTTGATGGTTTTTGCGATTGAACTTGAAGAAACTTTCAAAGTTCTTGAAATGTTCTATATTGACTGACCTTCATGTGTTAAAGTAATGATGGACTGTAGCTTCTCTTTGATTATTTGAGCTGTTCTTGCCATAATATGTCAAGAACAGATACTGGTATAAAACCTTGTCACAACACAACTGACTGGCTCAAACGCATTAAGAAGGAATGAAATTCCACAAATTAACTTTTAACAAGGCGCAACCGTTAATTGAAATGCATTCCAGGTGACTACCTCATGAAGCTGGTTGAGAGAATACCAAGAGTGTGCAAAGGTGTCATCAAGGCAAATGGTGGCTATTTGAAGAATCTCAAATATATAATATATTTTGATTTGTTTAACACTTTTTGGTTACTACATGATTCCATATGTGTTATTTCATAGTTCTGATGTCTTCACTATTATTCTACAATGTAAAAAAATTGTACAAATTAAGAAAAAGCCTTGAATGAGTAGGTGTTCTAAAACTTTTGGCTGGTAGTGTATATATATTTATGTTTCTCGACAACAGACATTTCTGTACAACCTCAAGAAGAGAGTCTGGATTGGTCTTACTGACTCTGTTAATGAGGGGACCTGGAAATGGGTGGACCGCAGACCACTGTCCACAGGGTGAGAGATGATAACTAATCTGTGTATAAGGCTCCATTCAACATTTTTCTATACAGGTTACTGTCATTGATGAAAGCAGTCAACAAAGTTAACTTTAAGATGAAGCATATCTGTATATTATTTAGGATTGTGATGTTCTAACTGTGATATTTGATGGTTTTTAACCCTGTAGGTACTGTTATTAACCATGATATCTGACTGTTTTTAACCCTGCATTTACTGGTATTAACCATGATATATGATGGTTTTTAACCCTGTAGGTACTGGTATTAACCATGATATCTAACTGTTTTTAACCCTGTAGGTACTGGTATTAACCATGATATCTGACTGTTTTTAACCCTGCATTTACTGGTATTAACCATGATATATGATGGTTTTTAACCCTGCATTTACTGGTATTAACCATGATATCTGATGGTTTTTAACCCTGTAGGTACTGGTATTAACCATGATATCTGATGGTATTTAACCATGTAGGTACTGGTATTAACCATGATATCTGACAGTTTTTAACCCTGTAGGTACTGGTATTAACCATGATATCTGACTGTTTTTAACCCTGTAGGTACTGGTATTAACCATGATATCTGACTGTTTTTAACCCTGTAGGTACTGGTATGACAAACAGCCTGATAATTTTGGTCCTACTGGGGAGGACTGTGCTGAGATACACACAGATCTGAGTCCTCTAAAGGCATGGAATGACATGTCATGTGACAGCAAACTCAACTGGATTTGTGAAAAAGTGGTTTAACATCAACATGACAACATACTGTAACATGTACAGTAGCCTACAGTGCAAATAACTTCCTCCTCTCTCTCTCTCTCTCTCTCTCTCTCTCTCTCTCTCTCTCTCTCTCTCTCTCTCTCTCTCTCTCTCGCTCTGTCTCAAACCTACGAACACACTTATTATTTGTTTGCAGTAGAATATTAATAAAAGTCCTTCTTATTTCCTGTTTGTTGCTTCCTGTGTACCAGTAGTTATGTTTCACACATCATCAGATACAACATGAAGTTAGTGCATTCGACTTTTTGCACACTCTACATGCAGTGCATTTAATCAATTACAATTCAAATACATTCTTCTTACTTGCTACATATATTTACATGCTCCCATTTACGTCTGGTGCAAACATTCTCAACCCTACCAAACCACCATTACATACACTGTATAGGAGTGTAGTAGAGATATCAAAGGGTATCAAAGGATGTTACTTAATCATATTTGACAGTCAGTCTTTGTTATCAAGTTACATATAAGCACAATATCAAATGCTCATATTTGACTGTTGTTCCCCTATATGGGTCCCAAAAGAGGGAAGTGAAATGGTTCAACCAGCTGTCAGTCAAAAACTCCTCAACCAATCAGGTTCATCAAGATAGAGGAGAGCCCTGGTGGGTTCTGTTGTCATCTCATCCTCACTGGTTAAGCCTACCCACCCTCAATATCCACTTGGAGCAGTTTGTAGTGTCACATCTATTGTATGGACATTATAATGACCCATGTTTGTAGTCCTGGACCTCCTGAACATGTTGATGTATATTTGGGAGAAAACAGAGGGTCCAAATCAGCAGAAAGGTGAAAGGAAGGGGGAGTTCTGGAAACTCCCTGAATTATCTTGGGGCTGTTACATATGATATTTAATATATGTTAACAGCTAGACTTTGTTCTCCACTTCCCCTCTATTATCTATATCTTCCTGGTGTGATAGTGTCCTGACCATCACCACAAATAGCAAGTCCCATTCCCTGGGCAGGAGGACTGTGTTGAGATATACTCTGGACAAGATGACCATGTAGAGACATGGAATGATTTATATTGTGCCACAGAAAATGCTTTAACAATAAGCACTGTAACAATCTCTCACACACACACATGCACACAAGTACGTACACAAGTATGCAAACTTGTTCTATTTTTTGTATTAGCATAGCCACAACTACCTGTGTCATTTTGTTGATACTTCCCTAGAGTTAACACCTACAGCAGTCACACTGACAGATTCACACAGATGACTCAAAGACAGAGATATCACTGGAAGCAGAGACTTAACGTATAGTAGACCTACATAGAAAGAAAGACCCAGGCATTGTTAAAGATGTCAAAGTTAATCTATGCTGAGCCAGATATGAACAAGAAGGTCAAGTTTGACAGAGATGAGATGGAGGAGAGGATTGTGGATATCTACGTCAGTGCAGACACCCTGAGAGACGGTGAGACCAGCACCAAGAGAGAAGTGACAGCAGACACTGCTCCTAATAATGGACCAGGAGACCAGTACTCAGGTAACACACACACACACAGACACACAGCAGGACTCTTAGCCTGATAGCTCAAAGAACAGACCCTTCCTACAGATGTAGAATCTCACTCTATTAATGCTGTGTACTAATACAGTCTAGGTAGATGGGTTTGGGTTAGTTATCTGTGTTCTAATACAGTCTAGGTAGATGGGTTTGGGTTGGTTATCTGTGTTCTAATACAGTCTAGGTAGATGGGTTTGGGTTAGTTATCTGTGTTCTAATACAGTCTAGGTAGATGGGTTTGGGTTAGTTATCTGTGTTCTAATACAGTCTAGGTAGATGGGTTTGGGTTAGTTATCTGTGTTCTAATACAGTCTAGGTAGATGGGTTTGGGTTAGTTATCTGTGTTCTAATACAGTCTAGGTAGATGGGTTTGGGTTAGTTATCTGTGTTCTAATACAGTCTAGGTAGATGGGTTTGGGTTAGTTATCTGTGTTCTAATACAGTCTAGGTAGATGGGTTTGGGTTAGTTATCTGTGTTCTAATACAGTCTAGGTAGATGGGTTTGGGTTAGTTATCTGTGTTCTAATACAGTCTAGGTAGATGGGTTTGGGTTAGTTATCTGTGTTCTAATACAGTCTAGGTAGATGGGTTTGGGTTAGTTATCTGTGTTCTAATACAGTCTAGGTAGATGGGTTTGGGTTAGTTATCTGTGTTCTAATACAGTCTAGGTAGATGGGTTTGGGTTAGTTATCTGTGTTCTAATACAGTCTAGGTAGATGGGTTTGGGTTAGTTATCTGTGTTCTAATACAGTCTAGGTAGATGGGTTTGGGTTGGTTATCTGTGTTCTAATACAGTCTAGGTAGATGGGTTTGGGTTAGTTATCTGTGTTCTAATACAGTCTAGGTAGATGGGTTTGGGTTAGTTATCTGTGTTCTAATACAGTCTAGGTAGATGGGTTTGGGTTAGTTATCTGTGTTCTAATACAGTCTAGGTAGATGGGTTTGGGTTGGTTATCTGTGTTCTAATACAGTCTAGGTAGATAGGTTTGGGTTAGTTATCTGTGTTCTAATACAGTCTAGGTAGATGGGTTTGGGTTGGTTATCTGTGTTCTAATACAGTCTAGGTAGATAGGTTTGGGTTAGTTATCTGTGTACAAATACAGTCTTGGTAGATGGGTTTGGGTTAGTTATCTGGGCACATACAGCAGTGTTTCCTTCAAACCACAAACACTAAAGTACACACAATAGAATATACTACCACATCTTAATTTTCCATTTAAATATTTTGTAAAATATTGTAAATTTGATCAAATGTGGAATGATACCAGTCATCAGTCAATCATCAGGCTGACTACATTTTTGTCGCCTGCCAGATGTCACAACTCCTCGATAGATGTTTAACATATCAGCTAACCAAATCATATGGTATAGCAATCTAATGCCCAACAGCACAGTCGATGACTTGGCCAGCAGCCATGGGTCAATGGCTGTCTTCAATGTAGTCGGCCTGGAATGAGACCTCGGTGTGGTTGACAGATTGAGCAGTACTGAGCTCTGACCTCACAGACACAGGAAACTACTAACCCTGCTCCTGCTCTCCCTCCCTCCCGTCTCCCTCTGACCTCACAGAAACAGGAAACTACTAACCCTGCTACTGCCCTCCCTCCCTCCCATCTCCCTCTGACCTCACAGACACAGGAACTACTAACCCTGCTACTGCCCTCCCTCCCTCCCATCTCCCTCTGACCTCACAGACACAGGAAACTACTAACCCTTCTACTGCTCTCCCTCCCTCCCATCTCCCTCTGACCTCACAGACACAGGAAACTACTAACCCTGCTACTGCTCTCCCTCCCTCCCATCTCCCTCTGACCTCACAGACACAGGAAACTACTAACCCTTCTCCTGCTCTCCCTCCCTCCCATCTCCCTCTGACCTCACAGACACAGGAAACTACTAACCCTGCCACTGCTCTCCCTCCCTCCCATCTCCCTCTGACCTCACAGACACAGGAAACTACTAACCCTGCTCCTGCTCTCCCTCCCTTCCATCTCCCTCTGACAGTATCCTCTTCTCTTATCACTCTGGTTACGATTTAACTCTTTGGCCTCAAGTTCATTTCAAAGCCATAACTAAGTTTAATTTCTTTGTACATGTCACGCCCTGACTCTGGGGACTCCTATTTGTTGAGTCAGGGTGTGTATATTCTATGTTGTGGTGTTCTATGTTATAGGTTCTATTATGTGTAGATCTATGTTGGCCGGGGTGGTTCCCAATCAGAGGCAGCTGTAGCTCGTTGTCTCTGATTGGGGACCATACTTAGGCAGCCTATTGGCACTAGTGGGTTGTGGGATCTTGTTCCGTGTTAAGGTATGTTGTGTTGTGTTGCACTGCCTTGGACTTCACGTATCATTTGTTTATTGTTTTGTCGTTGTGTTTATTCGTTAATAAACATGTATGCATATCACGCTGCGCCTTGGTCCGTCTCGTTCGTCAATGATCGTGACAGAAGATCCCACCAAACGAGGACCAAGTAGCGTGTTCAGGAACAAACGCCGGGAATTAAACAGGAGGTTACATTAGTAGATGTCCTCCTCAGTTGGGGGAGAATTATGGAGGAGGAGGCCGTCCGTTACCGGAAGGCGATGAAGGAGGATGCCCAGGTAGGAGAGGAGAAACGGCGCCAACAGTGCCAACGACGGAGACCCGAGAGGCAACCCCAAGATACTTTTTTTGGGGGCACACGGTGTGGACGACGAGGCAGCAGGAGGCCGTTAAAGGGCGGATCTGCAGGTTAGGAGAGGAGGCCACCATGTTACGGGGGCTATTGGTTCAGAGGGAGCAGGAGTTATTCGGTCAGAGGGAGGCGCTACAGGAGGCTATAAGGGAGAAGGAAAGTGTAGAGGCACGGCGAGAGGAGCTGGTTAGGCAGCAGAAGGAGCGGGGATTAATAAAGGAACCCAGTCCCGCTCCTCGCACCAAGCAAGTGGTGAGCATCGCCAGTCCGGCCCGTCCTGTTCCTGCTTCCCGCACTAAGTCAGTGGTGCGTGTTCCCAGTACGGCCCGGCCCGTGCCTGTTTCACCGGTGCCTGGTCCGGCACCGGTCAGCTGCTCCACTCCGGAGCCAGAGCAGTCCGCTCCACCGGTGCCCAGTTCAGCTCCGGTCAGCTGCTCCACTCCGGAGCCAGAGCAGTCCGCTCCACCGGTGCCTAGTCCAGCTCCGGTCAGCGGCTCCTTTCCGGAGCCTGTGCAGTCCGCTCCACCGGTGCCCGGTCCAGCTCCGGTCAGCGGCTCCAGTCCAGACTCAGACGTCAGCCCCTCTCCAGGTTCGGGGTCTCCCACACCAGGGTCCAGACAGGGCTTGGTACTTCGTGGGAGGAAGGAGAGGGGAAGCAGCGCGCCGAGGTCCAGACCAGACCAGGGGCGCAACAGGGAGGCGGAGAGTAAGTGGTCGTCACGCCCTGAGCCGGATCCGCCTCCGAGGCGGATTGCCCACCCGGTCCCTACCCTGTTATGTTTATGTTGTGCGGTCGGAGTCCGCACATTTGGGGGGTGGGGGTGGGGGGGGGGGTACTGTCACGCCCTGACTCTGGGGACTCCTATTTGTTGAGTCAGGGTGTGTATATTCTATGTTGTGGTGTTCTATGTTATAGGTTCTATTATGTGTAGATCTATGTTGGCCGGGTTGGATCCCAATCAGAGGCAGCTGTAGCTCGTTGTCTCTGATTGGGGACAATACTTAGGCAGCCTATTGGCACTAGTGGGTTGTGGGATCTTGTTCCGTGTTAAGGTATGTTGTGTTGTGTTGTGTTGTGTTGTGTTGTGTTGTGTTGTGTTGTGTTGTGTTGTGTTGTGTTGTGTTGTGTTGTGTTGTGTTGTGTTGTGTTGTGTTGTGTTGTGTTGTGTTGTGTTGTGTTGTGTTGTGTTGTGTTGTGTTGTGTTGTGTTGTGTTGTGTTGTGTTGTGTTGTGTTGTGTTGTGTTGTGTTGTGTTGTGTTGTGTTGTGGTGTGGTGTGGTGTGTTGTGTTGTGTTGTGGTGTGGTGTGGTGTGGTGTGTTGTGTTGTATTGTGTTGCGCTGCCTTGGACTTCACGTATCGTTTGTTTATTGTTTTGTCGTTGTGTTTATTCGTTAATAAACATGTATGCATATCACGCTGCGCCTTGGTCCGTCCCGTTCGTCAACGATCGTGACAGTACAACTATGTTGAATAATGGGTGATATTGACCATGTTAGCCACAATCTCACTCAGATGTGATGATTAAAGCTTCAGGTTACCTTTGTCAAGATTTAGAATCTTTCTTTAAATCTGAATATCTTCGTAGTTCAATCTAATTATAACCTGAGAACAAACTCATTTTCTTGTGAGATGAAATTAATCTCTGTATAATTGATGTACAGGTAGTGGATATATAGGACATGGGATGTAATAATGTTCAATGTTTTTATTTATTCAACAAAAGCTGGAGAGCACATGCTTAAAAATATAATGAAATTACAAATTACCATTACATTCAATTTCACCTCATTACCGTACAAAATACATATTTTTTAAATAATCGTCATCTTAATCTGAGGAAGTAATGCGTATTTAACCATTTAACAGGATCGTTACACCTGAGAGCTGAGAAAGATACATTTGTTTCAGATTACTTCTCATTGTACATTGGTGGGGGGAATGATCAGTAATATACAGAACATAATTAAAGAACAGTATGTAACCTGTATCGGCATTTCTGCTGATGGTAAACATATATAGATATACATTTTACCACCAATTTGCAGTTCAGCTCTTACGAACTCTATTGCTCACAATATCACATCCTGTCAAATGGAGAAGCACTCACCTGCACTCTGTACTAGTAACTATTGATGCAAGGAGCTCTTCAATCAAACTCTTCTTACAGTGTATCAGTTCGCTCTGTCATCCCAATAATGCTTTTTTTTTTTATAGCTGTGATAATGACGATCCATCCCATACAGTGACGTTGAGGTCTCGACTGAAAGAGAACCTTAAAGTTATTTTCTCTTTCTATTTGGATAAATCTTTAACTTCACGTTCTTCATTACAATGTAATATATTTATGTGATAGTGAGGTATAGTCATACTAGACACAATGTAGCTCCGATTCTTATTATATTTGGTTACATGTAGCCAGAGGGGGGAATTAACAGAGGTTACCAGGGTAACTGCATTGGCAGGGAGCGTTAGTAGTCTCTAAGCTTTGTCTGCCAATCATGTTTTTAGCAGGTGAGATTCTGACCTCTTGTGCCCACAGTGCACCATGTCAAGACGATGATTTAGACAGAATCCCAATTACTCTTAAACTGCTTCATATTGTAATTTCCTTTACTTTGTTATGTCAGAGTGAGACCCGGATGTTTTCCCCATAGAGATGCAGTGCATTCAATTTAATTCTATGGGTTTCTCATCATATTGCTTTCATATGGCAAGGTCTTTCAGATCTGTGGTGGTTACAAAGGAAAGAAGGCAAGGACAGGAGACAAGGAAAGGAAGGAAGCAGATTGAGACTATTGGGACGTGACCTTATGGGTGTTTGGTATCACAGCTGCTGACTGTGTTGTGTTTATGGGTGTTTGGTATCACAGCTGCTGACTGTGTTGTGTTTATGGGTGTTTGGTATCACAGCTGCTGACTGTGTTGTGTTTATGGGTGTTTGGTATCACAGCTGCTGACTGTGTTGTGTTTATGCTGGAGTGCAGCAGCTGTAGAGGTAGCACTTAATCCAACATATATATATGTACAGTGATGTCTGTTTGCACACATCAATACAGGTCACATTCTAACACACACACACACACACACACACACTGGACACACTCTTTTGTCTCCATAACACAGTAATATGTCAAATGAATAAACCTTCAGTGTTTGTTCAGGAGAAAGTTTCCATTGATAAAGACTGATGGATTGCTGTCGTTCAGAATGTCAACACGTTGGACACACCCAAACACACATGTACACTCAGTGGATGTTAACAGTTGGCCCTGTGGGTGACTGGGTCCAAACAGTGGGGGGCTAGAGAAGGAGGATACATTGGCACACACACAATCACAGATTTCTACAGATTCTAAAGTGGGGGTCAATGTTCTCTGAAGAACGCTGGAGAACAGAATGTTGGATGTCTGCATTCCAGCAACGTTCAGCAAACATTCTGATGTGTTTGGATAAAATGGTTCCATTGTTGTACATCTGATCTGTGTCACTAACGTTGTCACTGATGTTGTATTATACCAAGTCAATCAGTATTACTAATGTTGTTCATCTAGCAAAGGTGAAACACATTGATGCTGCTTCCTGGGTTGAGAATTGAGGTCCTGTTTGGCGTAGATGATAACAGTGTGGCCCTAGCACTGTAAGGGTGGTGGGTTCGATTCCCGTTGGAGTCACATACCCTATACTCAAAATGTATGCACCCACTCTACTGTAAATCGCTTTGGATTAAATAGGTTGCTAATATTGTTACATGTTAACAGACTTCTGTTAAAATCCCAAACCCTGTCCCAGCAGGAGGCCTTTTGCCTTTTGGTAGGCCGTCATTGTAAATAAGAATTAGTTCCTAACTGACTTCCATAGTTAAATAAAAGTTAAATAAAATAAATACATTCAAATTAAAGGTAATCATGAAAAAACAATGTATTTTGGAGATGGTTTTCACCTACGGTACCAATCCTGATTCAACTGTTGTGTGTAGAGTACAGTATGTATCAATACTGTATATCACCTTGTTGGAAGACACTTTTACCTTTCATGTGGTACTATGAGAAAAGGTACCGTATGATGTTGTGTTGTCAAGGCTACAGCCATGATTCTCCACTCTGTTCCTGATGTTGTTTTGTCAAGGCTACAGCCATGATTCTCCAATCTGTTCCTGATGTTTTGTTATCAAGGCTACAGCCATGATTCTCCACTCTGTTCCTGATGTTGTGTTGTCAAGGCTACGGCCATGATTCTCCAATCTGTTCCTGATGTTGTGTTGTCAAGGCTACGGCCATGATTCTCCAATTTGTTCCTGATGTTGTGTTGTCAAGGCTACGGCCATGATTCTCCACTCTGTTCCTGATGTTGTGTTGTCAAGGCTACAGTGTCACGGTTTCGGCCGAGGCTGCCTCTCTCCCTTATTCGGGCAGGCTTCGGCGTTCGTTGTCTCCGGAGTACTAGCTGCCACCGTTGTATGTTTCATGTTCGTTTGCTTCTGTCTAAGTGTTGTCACACCTGTTTTCATTCAGTGTCATTAGTGTCCTATTTAGTTCCCGTTGTGTGTGTCAGGTGTTGTGTAATATTGTCTTGTGTCAGATGTGTTTTCGCTCGGTTGAGCTTCTCTCCACTGCGCTGGAGTTGCGCACCTGTTTGTGCGCTGTTCTGTTTCGTTTTCGCCTTCGTGCGTATTTCGCCTTCGGGCAAGAGTTGTCCGTTTTGCCGTGTTTTCGGCTCAATACAAGTTTGTTGGATTATCCGTCTGCGTCCTGCAATTGATTCCGCCACTACACCTACAGCACACCTTGACAGAATATTACACCACCTATGGAATCAGCAGGAGCCGCAGCAGCCCAGGCGACTCTGGAGGACAGGGTCCGCGAGCAAGGGGACCAGATCCTGCAGATGGGGACCGCCCTGCAGGAGGTGATCACCACCATCCGAGGCTGGGGGACGCCTCCACCGCCACCCTCCGTGCCAGCACCATCGGCCAGTCAGCCTAGTCCCGCACCAGAAACCCGAGGAGTCCGACTCTCGCTCCCGAGGGCTTACGATGGGACCGCAGCCGGGTGCCAGGGTTTCCTTCTCCAGGTGGAGCTGTACCTGGCCACCGTGCATCCGGCGCCCTCGGGACATGAGAGCGTGTCCGCCCTGATCTCCTGCCTGTCCGGGAAGGCGTTGGAGTGGGCCAACGCGGAGTGGAGGAGGATCGACGCGGACACCATCACGTACAGCGAGTTCTCCCGCCGCTTCAAGGCGGTGTTTGACCATCCCCCGGAGGGGAAAGCGGCGGGGGAGCGTCTGGTCTTCCTCCGGCAGGGGAGGAGGAGTGCTCAGGAGTTCGCCCTCGAATTCCGTACTCTAGCGGCAGATGCAGGGTGGAATGATCGGGCCCTCGTCGATCACTACAGGTGTAGAGGCAGAGAAGTGTCTGTTTTTCCAGGAGTCGGTCTCCTTTTTGGGGTATCAGTTGTCTGCGTCAGGGGTGAAGATGGAGGTAGACCGGGTGTCGGCCGTGCGTAATTGGCAAACACCAACCACTGTGAAGGAGGTGCAGCAGTTTTTGGGGTTTGCGAATTACTACCGGAGGTTTATCCGGGGTTTTGGACAGGTGGCAGCTCCCATCACGTCTCTGTTGAAGGGGGGTCCGGTGCGTCTGCAGTGGTCGGCCGAGGCGGACAGGGCGTTTGGGAGGCTGAAGGACCTGTTTACCTCGGCCCCGGTGCTGGCGCATCCGGATCCCTCTTTGCCGTTCCAGGTAGAGGTGGACGCGTCAGAGGCCGGTCTAGGAGCCGTGCTTTCACAACGGTCTGGCGCGCCACCTAAACTCCGCCCCTGTGCTTTTTATTCTAAGAAGCTCAGTCCGGCGGAGCGGAACTATGACGTAGGGGACAGGGAGCTGTTAGCCGTGGTACAGGCCTTAAAGGTGTGGAGGCACTGGCTTGAGGGGGCTCAACACCCTTTCCTCATTTTGACGGACCACCGTAACCTGGAGTACATCCGGGCGGCGAGGAGGCTGAACCCTCGCCAGGCAAGATGGAATATGTTCTTGACCAGGTTTACTTTTAAGATCACGTACATCCCTGGGTCACAGAATGGTAAGGCAGATGCGCTGTCTCGGCGGTATGACACGGAGGAGAGGTCCGTGGAGCCCACTCCCATACTGCCGGAGTCGTGTCTGGTGGCACCGGTAGTGTGGGAGGTCGATGCTGAACTCGAGCGGGCGTTACGCACCGACCCTAGTCCACCACAGTGCCCGGAGGGTCGGAAGTACGTTCCGCTCGAGGTTCGGGATCGATTGATCTATTGGGCTGACACGTCACCCTCCTCTGGACATCCGGGTATCGGCCGGACAGTGCACTGTCTTAGTGCCAAGTACTGGTGGCCCACATTGGCAAGGGATGTGAGGGTTTATGTTTCCTCCTGCTCGGTGTGCGCCCAGTGTAAGGCGCCTAGACATCTGCCTAGGGGTAAGTTACTACCCCTGCCCGTGCCACAACGACCATGGTCCCACCTCTCGGTGGATTTCCTTACTGACCTTCCTCCTTCACAGGGGAATACCACCATACTGGTCGTTGTGGACCGGTTTTCTAAGGCCTGTTGTTTGCTCCCCATGCCGGGCCTTCCTACCGCCCTGCAAACTGCCGAGGCCCTGTTCACCCATGTGTTCCGGCACTACGGGGTACCCGAGGATATTGTGTCTGATCGGGGTCCCCAATTTACCTCCAGAGTCTGGAGGGCCTTTATGGAGCGGTTGGGGGTCTCGGTGAGCCTCACCTCGGGTTACCACCCGGAGAGTAATGGGCAGGTGGAACGTGTAAACCAGGATGTGGGCAGGTTTTTTAGAACATACTGCCAGGACCAGCCGGAGGAGTGGGCAAGGTACGTTCCCTGGGCTGAAATGGCCCAGAATTCCCTACGCCATTCCTCCACTAACCTAACCCCTTTCCAATGCGTGTTAGGTTACCAGCCGGTTCTGGCACCCTGGCAGCAGAGCCAGATCGAGGCTCCTGCGGTGGATGAGTGGGCGAGGCGCTCGGAGGAGACATGGAACGCTGCACACGTCCACCTGCAGCGGGCCCTCCGACGTCATAAGGCGAGCGCTGATCTCCACCGCAGTGAGGGACCGGTGTACGCACCTGGTGATCGAGTCTGGCTCTCTACCAGGAACCTGCCCCTCCGCCTGCCCTGTCGGAAACTGGGTCGGCGGTTTGTAGGGCCATTTAAAGTCCTGGGAAGGTTGAACGAGGTGTGTTATAAATTACAGCTACCTGTTGAATATAAAAGTATTAACCCCTCGTTCCATGTGTCCCTTCTCAGGCCGGTGGTAGCTGGCCCACTCCAAGACAGTGAGATCAGGGAGACTCCTCCGCCCCCATTGGACATCGAAGGGGCACCGGCGTACTCCGTGAGGTCCATCTTGGATTCGAGATGTCGGATGGGGGGTCTCCAGTATCTAGTGGAGTGGGAGGGGTACGGTCCGGAGGAGCGGTGCTGGGTGCCGAGGGGAGACATTTTGGACCCGTCTCTCCTGACGGAATTCCATCGTGGACACCCGACGCGCCCGGCTCCGCGTCCTCCGGGTCGTCCCCGAGGCCGGAGTCAGCGCACGTCTGGAGCCGCGCGTCAAGGGGGGGGGTACTGTCACGGTTTCGGCCGAGGCTGCCTCTCTCCCTTGTTCGGGCAGGCTTCGGCGTTCGTTGTCTCCGGAGTACTAGCTGCCACCGTTGTATGTTTCATGTTCGTTTGCTTCTGTCTAAGTGTTGTCACACCTGTTTTCATTCAGTGTCATTAGTGTCCTATTTAGTTCCCGTTGTGTGTGTCAGGTGTTGTGTAATATTGTCTTGTGTCAGATGTGTTTTCGCTCGGTTGAGCTTCTCTCCACTGCACTGGAGTTGCGCACCTGTTTGTGCGCTGTTCTGTTTCGTTTTCGCCTTTGTGCGTATTTCGCCTTCGGGCAAGAGTTGTCCGTTTTGCCGTGTTTTCGGCTCAATACAAGTTTGTTGGATTATCCGTCTGCGTCCTGCAATTGATTCCGCCACTACACCTACAGCACACCTTGACATACAGCCGTGATTCTCCACTCTGTTCCTGATGTTGTGTTGTCAAGGCTACAGCCGTGATTCTCCACTCTGTTCCTGATGTTGTGTTGTCAAGGCTACAGCCATGATTCTCCACTCTGTTCCTGTAACTGGTAGTCTATTTGTAATTTTTTTTGTACCTTTATTTATACAGATAATTCTTGTTGGGAGATCTTTTACATTTAAATGTACTTTATTTAGCATACGCTCTTATCCAGAGCGACTTACAAATTGGTGCATTCACCTTATAGCCAGTGAGATAACCACTTTACAATATGTTTTTGGTGGTGGGGGGGGTTAAGGGGGGGGTAGAAGGATTACTTTATCCTATCCCAGGTATTCCTTAAAGAGGTGGGGTTTCAAGTTTTACAAGAGAGACCTGTCGTACCTTGTTCCAGTACTGTGTTGTTCCAAGATCTTTACATGGCAGTTAGTCTGTTTGTTTATATATTGTTCCAGGACTGTGGAAGTATGTTCTGAATGCTTTGACTCATGCAGGGCTGGTTCCATGACAAATACAAAAAGACAACGTAATTAAAACAAGGTGGAGATACCTCCATACCAAAACATACAGATTGTGTGAAGTGTACAGAAGCTATGACTAACCCTCATTCACACATTCACACGTTCATTATCTCTTCTGTCATCCATCTCTCTCCCTCTCCCTCCCTCTTTACAACTCTCTGTCATTCACTTCTTCCTTTCTCTTGTTCTTCTAAGACTGTGATGATATTATTTTTCCTATCAGGTCTCTCTCCTTTTCTCCACCTTTATTCTCTCTCTCTCTCTCTCTCTCTCTCTCTCTCTCTCTCTCTCTCTCTCTCTCTCTCTCTCTCTCTCTCTCTCTCTCTCTCTCTCTCTCTCTCTCTCTCTCTCTCTCTCTCTCTCTCTCTCTCTGTGTCTGTCTCTCTGTCTCTCACTCTCTCTCTCTCTCAATTTAATTTCAATTTAAGGGCTTTATTGGCATGGGAAATGTGTGTTAACATTGCCAAAGCAAGTGAAGTAGATAGTAAACAAAAGTGAAATAAACAATAAATATTAACAGTAAACATTACACTCAGAAGTTTCAAAAGAATAAAGACATTTCAAATGTCATATTATGTATATATACAGTGTTGTAACAATGTGCAAATAGTTAAAGTACAAATGGGAAAATAAATAAACATAAATATGGGTTGTATTTACAATGGTGTTTGTTCTTCACTGGTTGCCCTTTTCTTGTGGCAACAGGTCACAAATCTTGCAGCTGTGATGGCACACTGTGGTTCTTCACCCAGTAGATAAGGGAGATTATCAAAATTGGGTTTGTTTTCGAATTCTTTGTGGATCGCTGTAATCTCTGTAAACATTTACATTTTAGTCATTTAGCAGACGCTCTTATCCAGAGCGACTTACAGTTAGTGAGTGCATACATTATTTAATTTTTTTTCATACTGGCCCCCCGTGGGAATCATTACAATGAACCAATCCTCCTATAGCTCATCCCACCAGCCTCCACTGACTGTAACCACCCTCATAGAGATCACCAAGTATGTGGTTACCAGGGCTTTCACTACTGTTTATATCTCTCTCTTTCATTTCTCTCTCTCTTTCTTTCTCTTTCTATCTCTCTCTTTCTCTTTCTCTATTTGTCTCTTTCTATCTCTCTCTCTCTTTCTCTGTTTGTCTCTCTCTTTCTCTGTTTCTCTGTTTCTCTCTTTCTCTGTGTCTCTCTCTCTCTCTCTATCGCTCTCTCTCTCTCTCTCTCTCTCTCTCTCTCTCTCTCTCTCTCTCACGCTCTTCTATCTCTCTCTCTCTCTCTTTCTCTGTTTCTCTGTTTCTCTCTTTCTCTGTTTCTCTGTTTCTCTCTCTCTCTCTCTCTCTCTCTCTCTCTCTCTCTCTCTCTCTCTCTCTCTCTCTCTCTCTCTCTCTCTCTCTCTCTCTCTCTCTCTTCTATCTCTCTCTCTTTCACTCTCATCTCTCTCTCTCTCTCTGACACTCTCCTCTCTCTCTATTCTGTCATCAACTTGTCTCTACCTTTCCTCTCCTCTCTCTACCTCTACTCTCCTCTCTCTACCTCTCCTCTCTCTACCTCTCCTCTCCTCTCTCTACCTCTCCTCTCCTCTCTCTACCTCTCCTCCCTCCCCTCTCCTCTCCTTTCCTCATGTTGACTGATAACCTACGCTCCAGACGTCGTTGTCGTAGGCTTTCCCCTGTCAGGGCGGAGCCTCCAACCGGATGGCCAAATCAGACGCTCAGCTCTCGAGGTCCAGGCCTCTGGAGGTCAACCAATCAATCAATGTTATTCATAAAGCAGTTGTCCCAAAGTGCTTAACAGCTTCTTGTAGAATTCTTAGAACATGCTGTGCTCCCTTCCTCCAGGTCAGGCCATTGAGGTCACCAAGGAGGATCTGCCCTGGGCCACCAGCGTCATGGAGGACTTCTCCGCTGCAGCACAGGAATGGTACTGTCTTAACTTACATAGGCTATAGACCAATGTTCTCCAGCTCAGTGTTTAGCCAGTCACTCTTACTCACTGGAAAAGCAATAGAACTGTACACCCTAACAATGATCTCAATGTTGTTGATAACATATCTAATGTATTGTCTATTAACCCCTCCTCCTCCTCTTCCTCTTCCTCCTCCTCCTCCTCCTCCTCCTCCTCCTCCTCCCTCCTCCTCCTCCTCCTCCTCCAGGTGACTGTGTTGTTAACACCCTGCGCCAGGGCAACGGGACCCTAGACACTTCTATGGCGGTGGGCCTCAGGGCCGAGAACGTGACCCGGGTGGCCTACAGTGCCACCTGCTGTTCAAAGAAGGCAGAGCTGGTGGTAGTGGACAAGGCAGGCAACGTGGGTGTGTGTCTGGGCTCAGTGAAGGACTATATGGGGGTGGTTGTGAGCTCTACAGCACAGGGCCCGGTTTCCCAAAAGCATGTTAAGGCTAAGTCCATCGTTACAACCATAGGATCCTATTATTCTAAGTTTAATTTAGCCTTAATATGCTTTCGGGAAACCGGGCCCAGGTCTCTGTCACCAACACTACAGCTGTACCTGTAGTTAGTACTACATCCACCCAGGTCTCTGTCACCAACACTAAAGCTGTACCTGTAGCTAGTACTACATCCACCCAGGTCTCTGTCACCAACACTACAGCTGTACCTGTAGTTAGTACTACATCCACCCAGGTCTCTGTCACCAACACTAAAGCTGTACCTGTAGCTAGTACTACATCCACCCAGGTCTCTGTCACCAACACTACATCTGTACCTGTAGTTAGTACTACATCCACCCAGGTCTATGTCACCAACACTACAGCTGTACCTGTAGTTAGTACTACATCCACCCAGGTCTCTGTCACTAACACTAAAGCTGTACCTGTAGCTAGTATTACGTCCACCTTTGACTCTGTCCCTGAATCTAAGGTTTCTGTGTGATGCTTTCTCTCCTATGGAATAGAGTAGAGCTATAGAGTTGTATAATAGTTCATGTAGGTAGATGTCATGTGGAACAGTGGAATCTGTGAGATCTCACAGACAGCAACAGACCCATTGAAGAATTGGAAGGATGCACCATGTGTTAAACATCACTGGGTCTGTGAGAAACCGATCACACACTAACTATTGGTTATCCCTGTGATAGGCTTAAGATGTTTTTTTCTCTCTCTCGCTCTCTCTCTCTCTCTCTCTCTCTCTCTTGTAGTTACTATGTTGATGGTTGGATACAGTGCTGAATGGTGAAGTGATGTTTCCACCTAGTGCAGGATTCTTCAATTCCGGTCCTGGAGTGCAGGGTTCTTCAATTCTACCTGGTAGTTAATTGTACTCACCTGGTGTCCCAGGTCTGAATTAGCCCCTGATTAGAAGGAGAGGATGAAAAACAGAGGTGTTTCGGCCCTCCAGGACCGGAATTGAAGAACCCTGACCTAGTGGTTAAAGAGTCTCAGTGGTCTAAGGCACTCTATCGCAGTGCTAGCTGTGCCACTAGAGATCCTGGTTCGAATCCAGGCTCTGTCGTAGCCGGCCGCGACCAGGGGACCCATGGGGCGGCGTACAATTGGCCCAGCGTCGTCCAGGGTAGGGGAGGGAATGGCCGGCAGGGATGTAGCTCAGTTGGTAGAGCATGGCGTTTGCAATGCCAGGGTTGTGGGTTCGATTCCCACAGGGGGCCAGTATAAAAAAATAAATAAAGAATAATGTATGTAAGCACTCACTAACTGTAAGTCGCTCTGGATAAGAGCGTCTGCTAAATGACTAAAATGTAAATGTCAGAGAGAGATTAACTCACCATCGAGGTGAAATAGTGGTATTACAGACTTGCCTATGGACTCTTTCTCAATTCATCCTTCCTCAATTCCTCCTCTCTCCTTGCTTCCTTCTCAAAATGCATTGGATAATATGGTCCAAGAGGAGGGACCTTGGACATTCTCCTCTAATAGGGTTGAGAAGGAGGAGAGGAATCGATGAAAGACTAATTTAGATAGAGCCTTAGTGTCAGACAGAGCCATAGAGCAGGGTTTCCCAAACTCGGTCCTGGGACCCACCCTGTGTGCACGTTTAGTTTTTTGCCCTAGCACTACACAGCTGATTCAAATAATCAAACTGGATGATGAGTTGGTTATTTGAATCAGCTGTGTAGTGCTAGGGCAAAAAACAAAATGTGCATCCAATAGTGTATGGACCTCACTTTGTGCACGGGGGCATTGTCATGCTGAAACAGGAAAGGGCCATCCCCAAACTGTTGCCACAAATTTGGACGTACAGAATCGTTTACAATGTCATTGTATGTTGTAGCATTAAGATTTCCCTTCACTAGCCCGGAACAAAAAAAACTGCCCCAGACCCTTATTCCTCCTCCACCAAACTTTACAGTTGGCACTATGCATTGGGGCAGGTAGCATTCTCCTGGCATCCGCCAAACCCAGATTCATCCGTCGGACTGCCAGATGGTGAAGCACGATTCATCACTCCAGAGAATGTGTTTCCAATTCTCCATAGTCCAATGGCGGCGAGCTTTACACCACTCCAGCCTACGCTTAACATTGACCATAGAGATCTTAGGCTTGTGTGCGGCTGCTCGGCCATGGAAACCCATTTCATTAAGCTCCAGACAAACAGTTATTGTACTGATGTTGCTTCTAGAGGCAGTTTGGAACTCGGTAGTAAGTGTTGCAACTGAGGACAGACGATTTTACGCGCTATGCGATTCGGCACTCGGCACTCGTCCTGTGAGCTTGACCGGGGCAGCTCTAGCAGGGCAGAAATTTCACAAACTGACTTGTTGGAAAGGTGGCATCTTATGACGGTGCCACGTTAAAGGTCACTGAGCTCTTGAGTAAGGCCATTCGACTGCCAATGTTTGTCTATGGAGATTGCATGGTGGTGTGTTCGATTTTATACACCTGTCAGCAACGGGTGTGGCTGAAATATCAACATCCACTAATTTCAAGGGGTGTCCACATACTTTTGTTATATAGTGTATGTTTAAAACAGATGTGCAAGATGGGAAACAAACATGTTTCCATTCGAAGCTAAAGTGGGGGGAGTCACTTGGTGGCCAGTGATTTGTTGATTTGACAGTTTCTCATCTGTTAAAACGGTGTCACTTACGGTAAGGGACAGGAACAGACACAGGGCAGAGGTAACGATATCACAAGAACCTGGGTAGACTTAACACAGACCTGTTAGACAGAAAACACATTACGTTGTTGGAGATATCTGAGGCCATCGATGCTGAGCCAGATATGAATAAAAGGTTTGACAGAGGTGAGATGGGGGAGAGGATTGTGGATATCTACGTCAGTGCAGACACCCTGAGAGACGGTGAGACCAGCACCAAGAGAGAAGAGACAGCAGACACTGCTCCCAATAATGGACCAGGAGACCAGTCCTCAGGAAACAGCCACACAGTCTCTCTCACGTGCACACACACACAGAAATGTCCATGCACACACATGCACGCACAAGACAAAACACGTGCTCGCGCACACATGCACACATTGTTGTTGCAGATAACAAGGCCTCAAAGAACTCAACTGCAGAGAGAGACCAGCTACAGACAAGATACATGTGGTTTAACATTACCATGACAACATAATGTAACACATAAAGCAGCCATCAGTGCACACAACTTCCTCCTTCATTCTCACACACGCCCACAATGTAGGTACTAGATTCAGTCTGCAGTGCAGAAGATCAGCGCTATAGTGGAATTGAAATTCAAAGGCAATGTTCCCACCTTTGCGGAGACTGCATTCACGGTAAACTCTGCATATGTCAGCTTAATTGAAAATTAACT
This sequence comes from Coregonus lavaretus, assembly GCF_964263955.1. Lineage (NCBI taxonomy): Eukaryota > Metazoa > Chordata > Actinopteri > Salmoniformes > Salmonidae > Coregonus > Coregonus lavaretus. The sequence continues at coordinate 42,288 of NW_028160954.1, read as the reverse complement.
TTACGTTTCAATAGAGCTATAGCGCAGATCTTCTCTTCTACGGATTGAATCTAGGTCTCACTGTCAGAGTGAGCCACAGCAGAGGAAGAAGAAAATGAAGGTAATGACGGAGAGAGAGAACAAAAAGAGAAAAAAAGTACAGTTATGTTAAGATTTAGAGGACAGTATGTATGTAAACATATTGTAGTCTGTCAAATGTTTGTATTCATAGTTTCTTAGCAACGTGACATGTAATTTGCCATGTAGTCTTATGATTCGTTTTTTTCTTCATTTTTTTCATGATCAATTAACAGCATCAATGTCTTTAATAAGAAGAAGAACAAATCCCCAGATGTAGTAATAAAGGAACAATGTCCTCTGAGGTCTACCAGCTTCCTGATTGAATGTGATTGGATACTTTAAACAGTGTTAGACAGAGACAGAAGGCAGAAAAGTACTGAGAGGGCACACACACACACACACACACACACAGTTGACCCAAATTAATAAACAAAAAACACAGCATCAGCTTAGTTCATTTATTCAAATATGACTTGTGTTAGGGTTGACAAATCACTTACATTTCTAGGACAAAAACACAGACAAAATCAAAGATGAAGAGGACGTTACACCAAACTGTCTGGTCTACAGGCCTTCATCACAAATGGTACCCTATTTCCCTTTGTAGTGCACTATATGGAGAATAGGGTGCCATTTTGGATGCATCCCAAGTCACCTTCTTATTGGTGGATGGAGCCTTGAAGCATCCTGCCACCATCTGTGGGCCACAGACAGAGAACAGAGAGGGACCGGGTGGAGCCACATCAGATCAACTATTTATTCATATCGCCAAGATTTGCATTATTCATTCTTTAATAAATGGTTAATCATATTTTTACATGTTTCCTTTCTGAACTACATGTTGCAATAGCTTAAAACTGATTGAATCAAAGCTGTTTCCACGTGATTTCAACAACAAAAAAATCACTGTGATGACATTGAATCAACTTGGAAAACTGATTGGATTTGCAAAACGTAATCAACGTAAGGGCATTTCATATTTTTTCACCCAACTCAACCAAATGTAAATCCAAACTAGACGTTGAACTGACGTCTGTTAATAGGCCAAGAGTGTGCAAAGCTGTCATCAAGGCAAAGGGTGGCTATTTGAAGAATTTAAAATGTTAAATATATTTTGATTTGTTTAACACTTATTTGGTTACTACATGATTCCATATGTGTTATTTCATAGTTTTGATGTCTTCACTATTATTCCACAATGTAGAAAATAGTAAAAATAAAGAAAAACCAATGAGTGAGTAGGTGTTCTAAAAGTTTTGACCGGTAATGTATGTATTTCATTATCACACTATAGTTCTGTTCTCACAAAGCAAGGATCACAATTATAATGAGACTTGACGCTGCATAGCTTGTGGGACCAGTAGTTTGTCATACTACTGGTCCCACAGAGAACTGAGTAACTACGTTAACTGGTGCCCTTGGCCTTGTGTAAGTCACTGAACATGGTGTACAATGTACACACCACAATCAGGTCTGTGTCCCAAATGGAACCCTATCCTCTTTAAAGTGCACTACTTTTGACCAGGGCACATAAGGCTTTGGTCCAAATGACTGCACTATATAATAAATAGGGTGCCATTTGGGATGCATTCTAGGAGCTTCTCTTTTCTCTCTTTCAGCCCGCTCCAATGAAGAGTTAGAGGACAAGCATGGCTGGAGGGAGTTTACACCATGTTCCTCACACCAGTACTAAGCTATATGGAATTGTTTTTTTATTTCAAATTGTAAAGGAAGTTTGTTCTGAAGTGTCTGTCCTATATATGAGAGATATAAGAAAGATCAGGAAACATTTGTTATTTATTTTTTACATGTTCAGTGCATTCGGAAAGTATTCAGACCCCTTCACTTTTTCTATATTTTGTTAAGTTACAGCCTTATTCTAAAATTGATTACATTATATATTTGTTTCATCAATCTACAAACAATACCCCATAATGACAAAGCAAAAACAGGTTTTTAGATATCTTTGCAAATGTATTAAAAATAAATAAAAAACAGAAATACCTTATTTACATAAGTAGTAAGACCCTTTGCTATGAGACTTGAAATTGAGCTCAGGTGCATCCTGTTTCCATTGATCATCCTTGAGATGTATCTACAACTTGATAGGAGTCCTCCTGTGGTAAACTCATTTGATTGGACATGATTTGGAAAGGCACACACCTGTCTATATAAGGTCCCACAGTTGAGAGTGCATGTCAGAGCAAAGACCAAGCCGTGATGTCGAAGGAATTGTCCGTAGAGCTCCGAGACAGGATTGTGTCGAGGCACAGATCTGGGGAAGTGTACCAAAACATTCTACAGCATTGAAGGTCCCGAAGAACACAGTGGCCTCCATCATTCTTAAATGGAAGAATTTTGAAACCACCAAGACTCTTCCTAGAGCTAGCAGCCCAAACAAATTGAGCAATCGTGGGAGAAGGGCCTTGGTCAGGGAGGTGACCATGAATCCGATGGTCACGCTGACAGAGCTCCAGAGTTCCTCTGTGGAGATGGGTTCAACTTCCAGAAGGACAACCATCTCTGCAGCACTCCACCAATCAGGCCTTTATGGTAGAGTGGCCAGACGGAAGCTACTGCTCAGTTAAAGGCATATGACAGCGCACTTTGAGTTTGCCAAAGGGCACCTAAAGGACTCTCAGACCATGAGAAACAAGATTATCTGGTCTGATGAAACCAAGATTGAACTATTTGGCCTGAATGCCAAGCGTCACGTCTGAAGGAAACCAGGCACCGCTCATCATCTGGCCAATACCATCCCTACGGTGAAGCATTGTGGTGGAAGCATCATGCTGTGGGGATATTTTTCAACGGCAGGGACTGGGAGACTAGTCAGGATCGAGGGAAAGAGGAACGGAGCAAAGTACAGAGAGATCTTTGATGAAAACCTGCTCCATAGCGCTCAGGACCTTAGACTGGGGCAAAAGTTCACATTCCAACAGGACAATGACCCTAAGCACACAGCCAAGACAACGCAGGAGTGGCTTCAGGACAATGTCCTTGAGTGGCCCATCCAGAGCCCGGACCTGAACCCGATCGAACATCAATGGAGAGACCTGAAAATAGCTGTGCAGCGACGCTTCCCAACCAACCTGACAGAGCTTGAGAGGATCTGCAGAGAAGAATGGTAGAAACTCCACAAATACAGGTGTGCCAAGCTTGTAGTGTCATACCCAAGAAGACATGAGGTTGTAATAACTGCCAAAGGTGCTTCAACAAAGTACTGAGTAAAGGGTCTGAATACTTATGTAAATGTAATATTTCAGTTTTTGCTTTGTCATAATGGGGTATTGTGTGTAGATTGATGAGGAAAAACCATTTAATCAATTTTAGAATTAGGCTGTAACTTAACAAAATGTGTAAAAATTCAAGGGGTCTGAATACTTTCCGAATGCAATAGCCATTGTCAATGTTAAGATTTATAGTTCACTATGTAGCATTGCATGCAGGCTGTACATCAATATATCTGTCTCTTTACCTATCTCTCTCATTCTCTTTATCAGGTAGGCTAGTAGTGTGGTTGATGGTTGGATACAGTACTGAATGGTTAACATTTACATTTGAGTCATTTAGCAGACGCTCTTATCCAGAGCGACTTACATGAGCAATTAGGGTTAAGTGCCTTGCTCAAGGGCACATCGGCAGATTTTTCACCTAGTTGGCTCGGGGATTAGAACCAGCGACCTTTCGGTTACTGGCACAACGCTCTTACCCACTAAGCCACCTAAGTGATGATGGCTAGTAGTTATCATGTTGATGGTCATGCTGAATGGTTAAGTGGTGACGTCTAGTAGTTATCATGTTGATGGTCATGCTGAATGTTTAAGTGGTGATGTCTAGTAGTTATCATGTTGATGGTCATGCTGAATGGTTAAGTGATGATGGCTAGTAGTTATCATGTTGATGGTCATGCTGAATGGTTAAGTGATGATGTCTAGTAGTTATCATGTTGATGGTCATGCTGAATGGTTAAGTGATGATGTCTAGTAGTTCTAATGTTGATGGTCATGCTGAATGGTTAAGTGGTGATGTCTAGTAGTTATAATGTTGATGGTCATGCTGAATGGTTAAGTGATGATGGCTAGTAGTTATAATGTTGCTAAATTAAGATTTAGAGGAGAGTATGTACACGTAACGTAAAATGTTATTTCTTTAAATAAACATGTTAAACATGTTTTCATATTAAATTATTAACATATATCGCTTTTTTACTTACAAGAATAACAAAGGGACATATTAATAAAACAGCAACAATGTCATGTAATGAGGTCTACCAGCCTGAATGTGATTAGATACTGATAACAGTGTGACCTGCAGTTGGACACAGACAGAGGGCAGAACAGTACTGAGAGGACACTCACACTGCACGCCACACGCAGGCACACACACACACACACACACACACACACACACACACACACACACACACACACATACACATGTAAAGTTCCCCATTTTAATGTCCGATAAAGATGCAGACATATAGTTCCCCCACCACCTCCTGAATAACTCCTCACACTGATGTCACACACAGACAGCATACATAGAAAAAAAGGTCCCTATATGGCCATCGATGGCCGGTCACAGAGTACAAGCCATAACGTGACCTCCTTATGAAGGCTGGGATGTCAAAGCCTCAGTAATGCTCTAAGATCTATGTGCAAATTCAGAGGGTCCAATTTTGTATCTGCTAAAATAGATGATCAATTATATCTTGAATTGTTTAAAACGGATGGGAAACAACCATGTTTAGATTAGAAACTAAGGCTGGTGCAAGTCACGTGGTGGCCAGTGTTGTGTTCATTTGACAGTTTCCCCATTCACTGTGGTTGACTGATAAAGAGTTTCACAACCATAAGTCACACAGACGCAGGACAGTCCAGGGAGAAGACAGGTACAGATATACATTAGAGTTGAGGTTAGAAGTAGAAGTTACTGTATTTGACCACAAGTGTGTTAAGATGTCAGAGGGAGTCTATGAAAACTCAGACAGATTTGAAGACAGAGAACCTAATGCAATGAATAACACGGACATTGATGACCAATTATATGGCAACTTAAGAGCCTTCAAGCCCAGTCCAAGAGATGTTGCTTCAGGTAAGATTGCACACACACACACACACAAATTACACACACACATTACAGGTGAGATTATCCTGTAGTACTATAGCTTTATTTGTCCCAATCCTGCTTGATGCGGTAAAACATATTACCAAAGTTCTTACTTGAATAATTTGTGATTCAGTTCATGTTCAGTGGTGGAAGAGACCCTCTGGAGTTGCTGCAGTGTGTCTGGGGCTGCTGTGTGTTCTCCTACTGGCTGGGATCATAGGCCTGTCTGTCTACTGTAAGTTTAGAATGTTGTCAATGAGACTTAAGTAGACGACTTAATCATACTTAATCATCAATGGTGTGGTAGTTACATGTTTGATTAACTTTTCCCTTTTACTGATGGAGTCATTGGTCATCATGACTCTGAGAGAACTGAGAGAATCCAGCTACAGGCCAGTTACAGCCTTCTGACTGCAGAGAGAGAACAGCTACAGACCAGTTACAGCCTTCTGACTGCAGAGAGAGACCAGCTACAGACCAGTTATAACAACCTGACTGAAGAGAGAGACCAGCTACAGACTGAGAGAGAGATTCTTAACAGGAGGCTTACCAATCTCAGTGAGTACACCTACAGTAATACACTATCATTAATCCCACACACTTTATAGTGTGCCTGTATTCTTTCATTAAGTGTTTAGTGTGATAAATTGAAGGAAATTCATGTTTTCATCTTGTAGAACAAACCTGTCCTGAAGGCTGGCAGAAGTTTGAATCCAGTTGGTACTTCCTGTCTACTGAGACTAAAGCCTGGAAGGAGAGCAGAGAGGACTGTCTGGTGAGAGGAGCAGACCTGGTGATCATAAACAGTGAAAAGGAACAGGTGAGAGAGAGAGAGAGAGAGAGAGAGAGAGAGAGAGAGAGAGAGAGAGAGAGAGAGAGAGAGAGAGAGAGAGAGGATATGAGTGTGCAGGGGGTAGATATGATCAAACGTATTCAGTAGGTATATATATATTTATCTTTCTCAACAACAGACATTTCTTATCAACCTCAAGAAGAGAGTCTGGATTGGACTGACTGACTCTGCTAATGAGGGGACCTGGAGATGGGTGGACGGCACCCAACTGACCACAGGGTGAGAGATGATACCTAATCTGTCAATAAGGCTCCAATTTTCAGTTCATTCAACCTTTTTCGATACAGGTTATTGTAATTGTTGATAGCAGTCAACAATGTTGAATTTAAGCTGAAAATTTTTTCTGTATATTATTTAGGATTGTGATGTTCTGTGATGTCTGACTGTTTTTAACCCTGAGGGACTGATATTAACCATGATATCTGATGGAATTTAACCCTGTAGGTACTGGTATTAATCATGATATCTGACTGTTTTTAACCCTGTAGTGTAGATACTGGTATTAACCATGATATCTGACTGTTTTTAACCCTGTAGGTACTGGTATTAACAATGATATCTGACTGTTTTTAACCCTGTAGGTACTGGTACTAACCATGATATCTGACGGTTTTTAACCCTGTAGGTAAAGGTATTAACCATGATATCTGACTGTTTTTAACCCTGTAGGTACTGGTATTAACCATGATATCTGACTGTTTTTAACCCTGTAGGTACTCGTGTTAACCATGATATTTGATGGTTTTTAACCATGTAGGTACTGGTATTAACCATGATATCTGACGGTTTTTAACCCTGTAGGTAAAGGTATTAACCATGATATCTGACTGTTTTTAACCCTGTAGGTACTGGTATTAACCATGATATCTGACTGTTTTTAACCCTGTAGGTACTCGTGTTAACCATGATATTTGATGGTTTTTAACCATGTAGGTACTGGTATTAACCATGATATCTGACGGTTTTTAACCCTGTAGGTACTGGTATTAACCATGATATCTGACTGTTTTTAACCCTGTAGGTACTGGTATTAACAATGATATCTGACTGTTTTTAACCCTGTAGGTACTGGTATTAACCATGATATCTGATGGTTTTTAACCCTGTAGGTACTGGTATTAACCATGATATCTGACTGTTTTTAACCCTGTAGGTACTGGTACTAACCATGATATCTGACGGTTTTTAACCCTGTAGGTAAAGGTATTAACCATGATATCTGACTGTTTTTAACCCTGTAGGTACTGGTATTAATCATGATATCTGGCTGTTTTTAACCCTGTAGTGTAGATACTGGTATTAACCATGATATCTGACTGTTTTTAACCCTGTAGGTACTGGTATTAACCATGATATCTGACTGTTTTTAACCCTGTAGGTACTGGTACTAACCATGATATCTGACGGTTTTTAACCCTGTAGGTAAAGGTTTTAACCATGATATCTGACTGTTTTTAACCCTGTAGGTACTGGTTTTAACCATGATATCTGACTGTTTTTAACCCTTTAGGTACTGGTATTAACCATGATATCTGACTGTTTTTAACCCTGTAGGTACTGGTATTAACCATGATATCTGACTGTTTTTAACCCTTTAGGTACTGGTATCAACAACAGCCTGATAATGGTGGTGGCCATGCACAATATGGTGAGGAGGACTGTGCTCTCATAGAAAAAGGTCGGAGTCCTCGTGAGGCATGGAATGACTTGTCATGTGGCAGCAAACTCAACTGGATTTGTGAGAAAGTGGTTTAACATCACAATGACAACATACTGTAACACATACAGTAGCCTACACTGCACACAACTTCCTCTTTCTCTCTCTCTGTCTCTCTCTGTCTCTCTCTGTCTCTCTCTGTCTCTCTCTCTCTCTCTCTCTCTCTCTCTCTCTCTCTCTCTCTCTCTCTCTCTCTCTCTGTCTCTCTTATTGTTGTATTTGTTTGTAGTATCATATTAATAAAAGTCCTTCTTATTTCCTGTTTGTAGCTTCCTGTGTACCAGTATATTTCACACATCATCAGATACAACATGAAGTTAGTACATTTGACTGTAAAGGAGTGTTGTAGACTGCATCACCAATTAATTAGTGTAGTAGAGATATCAAAGGGTATCAAAGGATGTTTCTTAATCATCTTTGATAGTCAGTCTTTGGTGTCAAGTTACATATAAGCACAATATTAAATGCTCATATTTGACTGTTCTTCCCCTATATGGGTCCCAAAAGAGGGAAGTGAAGTGGTTCAACCAGCTGTCACTCAAAAACTACTCAACCAATCAGGTTCATCAAGTGAGAGGAGAGCCCTGGTTAAGTCTACCCACCCTCAATATCCACTTGGAGCAGTTTGTAGTGTCACATGTATTGTACGGACATTATAATGACCCATGTTTGTAGTCCTGGACCTCCTGAACATGTTGGTGTATATTTGGGAGTAAACAGAGGGTCCAAATCAGCAGAACGGTGAAAGGAAGGAGGAGTTCTGGAAACTCCCTGAATTATCTTGGGGCTGTTACATATGATATTTAATATATGTTAACAGCTAGACTTTGTTCTCCACTTCCCCTCTATTATCTATATCTTCCTGGTATGATAGTTTCCTGTCCATCATCACAAATAGCAAGTGCCAGACAGAATTAACTGGACAGCTCTCATAGAGAGACAGTGGTAGACTATGGAGATGTCTGGGGCCACTGGTTATGTCAATTAAGCTGTTAGGGCAAGACAGTGTCTTTTAGGGGATCAGTTTCATAATGGTTCTCTGTGTTGTTTACCCTGTAGATACGGGTATGATATACAGCCTGATAGCCAGGGCCCTTCTGGGGAGGAGGACTGTGCTGAGATGAACACAAATAGACTGGATCCTCTGGAGGTGTGGAATGACTTGACATGTGAAGACTATAGTCACTAGATTGAGAAAAACGTTTTTAACATCGCCATGACAACATACTGTAACACATACAGCAGCCTACAGTGCACATAACTTCCTCCTTCACTCTCTCTCTCTCTCTCTCTCTCTCTCTCTCTCTCTCTCTCTCTCTCTCTCTCTCTCTCTCTCTCTCTCTCTCTCTCTCTCTCTCTCTCTCTCTCTCTCTCTCTCTCTCTCTCTCTCTCTCTCTCTCTCTCTCTCTCTCAAAATGGTGTAATATCTTACCATCTTGGAGTCCACACCCACAGTCCAAGCCTGAATGAAATACATCACAGTAAAGGTTAGGATCTTGTGTCTTGCCATGATGTCAAAATATGTTGGTCCAATGTCAACTTGTAATGGAGATGAATTGTCTTTTAAGATACAGAATCAGCATTGAAATGTTCAGCTTTCAGGGGGCCTTGTTATACCAGCACTCTTGTGGTTATTTTCACAGTCCCTCCTCTCTTGCTGAGAACAGGCACCTACAGATACAAGTACCCCTCAAACCACAAAAACCATAGCACAGTACACACGCACGCACACACACGCACACACACACACACACACACACACACACACACACACACACACACACACACACACACACACACACACACACACACACACACACACACACACACACACACACACACACACACACACACACACACACACACACACACACACACACACACACGTAGCCTAGTGTTTAAGAGCATTGGGCTGTAATCGAAAGGTTGCTGGTTTGACTCCCGAGCCGGTAAAGGTGGAAAATCTGCCGTTTCTCTGCTTCAGAAAGGCAGTTAAACCCCAACAACCACTGCTCCCTGATGTCGATTAAGGCAGCCCCCTGCACCTCTCTGATTCAGAAGAGTTGGGTTAAATGTGGACAGCCCCCTGCACCTCTCTGATTCAGAAGAGTTTGGTTAAATGTGGACAGCCCCCTGCACCTCTCTGATTCAGAAGAGTTGGGTTAAATGTGGACAGCCCCCTGCATCTCTCTGATTCAGAAGGGTTGGATTAAATGTGGACAGCCCCCTGCACCTCTCTGATTCAGAAGAGTTGGGTTAAATGTGGACAGCCCCCTGCATCTCTCTGATTCAGAAGAGTTTGGTTAAATGTGGACAGCCCCCTGCATCTCTCTGATTCAGAAGGGTTGGGTTAAATGTGGACAGCCCACTGCATCTCTCTGATTCAGAAGGGTTGGATTAAATGTGGACAGCCCCCTGCACCTCTCTGATTCAGAAGAGTTGGGTTAAATGTGGAAGACACATTTTGGTTGAATGCATTCAGTTGTGCAACTGACTAGGTATCCCCCTTTCCCTTCACATACACAACCACATACAGTGTGATGCCTAGTTGGGACAAAATCCTGCAGTACCTGATGCGCTCCAGAAACAGGGTTGATTACCTCTGGCCTAGTCTCTGCCAATCATTCCTTTAGCTGGTTGAGTTAAACACTGCCCTCTTCTGCCCAGAATGCACCATGTCAAGACTCAAGGCCTCCAGGTACATTAGTGAATGTGTTCGCTATTCTGTTGTCTCTCATGCCAATGTCCAGGTTATGATTTAGGCAGTATTCTAATACTGCTGGTTATGGTTGTTACCTTTACTTTGTTATGACTGAGATATGAGAGGACTGGTAGGTTGATAGTGTTCAATTCCTTTCTTATGACTGAGATGTGAGAGACCTGGTAGGTTGACAGGGTTCCATTCCTTTCTTATGACTGAGATGTGAGAGACCTGGTAGGTTGACAGGGTTCCATTCCTTTGTTATGACTGAGATGTGAGAGGCCTGGTAGGTTAATAGAGTTCCATCATATTGCGTTCAAATGGTGAGGTGTGTCAGATCTGTGGTGGTTAAAAATGATAGGAGACAAGGAAAGGAGACAAGGAAGGAGACATGGAAAGGAAGAAATCAGATTGAGACTATGACCATATTGTTTGGTAATATATACAGTTGAAGTCGGAAGTTTACATACACTTAGGTTGGAGTCATTAAATCTCGTTTTTCAACCACTCCACAAATTTCTTGTTAACAAACTATAGTTTTGGCAAGTCTTTTAGGATACCTACTTTGTGCGTGACACAAGTAATTTTCCCAACAATTGTTAACAGACAGATTATTTCACTTATAATTCACTGTATCACAATTCCAGTGGGTCAGAAGTTTACATACACTAAGTTGACTGTGCCTTTAAACAGCTTGGGAAATTCCAGAAAATGATGTCATGGCTTTAGAAGCTTCTGAGTCAATTGCTTCCAGTTCTCTGCTGCAAATGACTGGAACGAACTGCAAAAATCTCTGAAGCTGGAGACACTTACCTTCCTCACTAACTTTAAGCATCAGTTGTCAGAGCAGCTTACCGATCACTGCACCTGTACACAGCCCATCTGTAATTAGCCCACCCAACTACCTCATCCCCACATTGTTATTTACATTGTTATTTATTTTGCTCATTTGCACCCCAGTATCTCTATTTGCACATCATCTTCTGCACATCTATCACTCCAGTGTTAATACTAAATTGTAATTATTTTGCACTATGGCCTATTTATTGCCTTACCTCCATAACGTACTACATTTGCACACACTGTATATAGATTTTCTATTGTGTTATTGACTGTACGTTTTGTTTATTCCATATGTAACTCTGTGTTGTTGTTGTTTTTACCGCACTGCTTTGCTTTATCTTGGCCAGGTCGCAGTTGTAAATGAGAACTTGTTCTCAACTGGCTTACCTGGTTAAATAAAGGTGAAATAAAAATAAAGAACTAAAATTGGAGGTGTACCTGTGGATGTATTTCAAGGCCTACCTTGAAACTCAGTGCCTCTTTGCTTGACATCATGGGAAAATCAAAAGAAATCAGCCAAGACCTCAGAAAAAAATGTGTAGACCTCCACAAGTCTGGTCATCCTTGGGAGCAATTTCCAAACGCCTGAAGGTACCACGTTCATCTGTACAAATAATGGTACGCAAGTATAAACACCATGGGAGCACGCAGCAGTAATACCGCTCAAGAAGGAGACACATTCTGTCTCCTAGAGATGAACGTACTTTGGTGCGAAAAGTGCAAATCAATCCTAGAACAACAACAGACATTGTGAAGATGCTGGAGGAAACAGGTACAAAATTATCTATATCCACAGTAATACAAGTCCTATATCGAAATAACCTGAAAGGCAGCTCAGCAAGGAAGAAGCCACTGCTCCAAAACTGCCATAAAAAGCCAGACTACGGTTTGCAACTGCAAATGGGGACAAAGATTGGAGAAATGTCCTCTGGTCTGATAAAACTGTTTGGCCATAATGACCATCGTTATGTTTGGAGGAAAAAGGGGTAGGCTTGCAAGCCGAAGAACACCATCCCAACCGTGAAGCATGGGGGTGGCAGCATCATGCTGTAGGGGTGCTTTGCTGCAGGAGGGACGGGTGCACTTCACAAAATAGATGGCATCATGAGGAAGGAAAATTATGTGGATATAGTGAAGCAACATCTCAAGACATCAGTCAGGAAGTTAAAGCTTGGTCGCAAATGGGCCTTCCAAATGGACAATGACCCCAAGCATACTTACAAAGTTGTGGCAAAATGGCTTAAGGACAACAAATCAAGGTATTGGAGTGGCCATCACAAAGCCCTGACCTCAATCGTGTAGAAAATGTGTGGGCATAACTGAAAAAGCATGTGCGAGCAAGGATGCCTACAAACCTGACTCAGTTACACCAGCTCTGTCAGGAGGAATGGGCCAAAATTCACCCAACTTATTGTGGGAAGCTTGTGGAAGGCTACCCGAAACGTTTGACCCAAGTTAAACAATTTAAAGGCAATGCTACCAAATACAAATTGAGTGTATGTAAACTTCTGACCCACTGGAAATGTGATGAAAGAAATAATAGCTGAAATAAATCATTCTCTCTACTATTATCTGACATTTCACTTTCTTCAAATAAAGTGGGGATCCTAACTGACCTAAGACAGGGAATATTTACTAGGATTAAATGTCAGGAATTGTGAAAAACAGAGTTTAAATGTATTTGACTAAGGTGTATGTAAACGTCCGACTTCAAGTGTATATGGTGGAGTTCAGCCACTATTTTGGTAGCACCTAATCCAACAGTTCTATATGTTTATACAACGGGTGGGTCCAATCCTGAATGCTGATTGGTTAAAATTCCAGCCAGTGTCTATTCCACAAGTTACCACCGGCTAAATCTATGACGTTAAAATGACTCTTTACTCTGTTCCGTCTGACTGCTCTATCCACTGTCTCATCAGCCCAGGCAGGGAAGTTATAAACTTAAGATATCTATGATCATTTCCATGTCTTAGAGATACTGGGTTTTATAGTAGTGTCAAAGCAACAGTTAGTGTCAAAGTAACATAAATAGACAGTACGTTATGACAGTTCACTGCCACCCTGTGGCCTCTGTTGTCTCTGCTAGTCAACACGATGGCTGCTGAACGCTTCCTTCATTACCAAGTCCCGCCCCCTCTGTCCTCCAACCCCACTCATGACATTGGCAACGTTCCAGGCTGACTACATTGACGTCGCCTGCCAGATCGCACAACGCCTGGATTGGTGTTTAACATATCAGTTAACCAAATCATGTGGTATAGTAATCTAAAGCCCATTGGTTGCTGTGTGCAGCCTGACTGCAATATAGTCTGCCTTGAACGAGACCGTTCTCTCCTTGTTGTGGTTGATAGACTTTGTGCAGTGCTGAGCTCTGAACTCACAGACACAGGAAACTACTAACCCTGCTACTTCTCTCCCTCCAATCTCACTCTGACAGCCACATCTCTCTCTGGTTAGCCAGCCTACTTGTTACTCTTTGGCCTCAAGTTTATGTCAAAGCCATGACTAAGTGTTACTTCTCTGTAAAACTATGTCTAATGATTCATTTGAATGTTATCAGTAAAATAATAGTGAATCTTAACACTATATTGATGGGGTGGAGGTTATCAGTAACATAATGGTGAATATAAACACTATATTGATGGGGTGGAGGGAATCAGTAACATAATGGTGAATATTAACACTATATTGATGGGGTGGAGGGAATCAGTAACATAATGGTGAATATAAACACTATATTGATGGGGTGGAGGGAATCAGTAGCATAATGGTGAATATTAACACTATATTGATGGGGTGGAGGGAATCAGTAACATAATGGTGAATATTAACACTATATTGATGGGGTGGAGGGAATCAGTAACATAATGGTGAATATAAACACAATATTGATGGGGTGGAGGGAGGGAATCAATAACATAATGGTGAATATTAACACTATATTGATGGGGTGGAGGGAATCAGTAACATAATGGTGAATATTAACAGTATATTGATGGGGTGGAGGGAGGGAATCAGTAACATAATGGTGAATATTAACACTATATTGATGGGGTGGAGGTAATCAGTAACATAATGGTGAATATAAACACTATATTGATGGGGTGGAGGGAATCAGTAACATAATGGTGAATATAAACACGATATTGATGGGGTGGAGGGAATCAGTAACATAATGGTGAATATAAACACAATATTGATGGGGTGGAGGGAGGGAATCAGTAACATAATGGTGAATATTAACACTATATTGATGGGGAGGAGGTAATCAGTAACATAATGGTGAATATTAACACTATATTGATGGGGTGGAGGGAATCAGTAACATAATGGTGAATATAAACACAATATTGATGGGGTGGAGGGAATCAGTAACATAATGGTGAATATTAACACTATATTGATGGGGTGGAGGGAATCAGTAACATAATGGTGAATATTAACACTATATTGATGGGGTGGAGGGAATCAGTAACATAATGGTGAATATTAACACTATATTGATGGGGTGGAGGGAGGGAATCAGTAACATAATGGTGAATATTAACACTATATTGATGGGGTGGAGGGAATCAGTAACATAATGGTGAATATAAACACTATATTGATGGGGTGGAGGGAATCAGTAACATAATGGTGAATATTAACACTATATTGATGGGGTGGAGGTTATCAGTAACATAATGGTGAATATTAACACTATATTGATGGGGTGGAGGGAATCAGTAACATAATGGTGAATATTAACACTATATTGATGGGGTGGAGGGAGGGAATCAGTAACATAATGGTGAATATAAACACAATATTGATGGGGTGGAGGGAATCAGTAACATAATGGTGAATATAAACACAATATTGATGGGGTGGAGGGAGGGAATCAGTAACATAATGGTGAATATTAACACTATATTGATGGGGTGGAGGGAATCAGTAACATAATGGTGAATATAAACACTATATTGATGGGGTGGAGGTTATCAGTAACATAATGGTGAATATAAACACTATATTGATGGGGTGGAGGGAATCAGTAACATAATGGTGAATATTAACACTATATTGATGGGGTGGAGGGAATCAGTAACATAATGGTGAATATTAACACTACATTGATGGGGAGGAGGGAGGGAATCAGTAACATAATGGTGAATATTAACACTATATTGATGGGGTGGAGGGAATCAGTAACATAATGGTGAATATAAACACTATATTGATGGGGTGGAGGGAATCAGTAACATAATGGTGAATATTAACACTATATTGATGGGGTGGAGGTTATCAGTAACATAATGGTGAATATTAACACTATATTGATGGGGTGGAGGGAATCAGTAACATAATGGTGAATATTAACACTATATTGATGGGGTGGATGAAGGGAATCAGTAACATAATGGTGAATATAAACACAATATTGATGGGGTGGAGGGAATCAGTAACATAATGGTGAATATAAACACAATATTGATGGGGTGGAGGGAGGGAATCAGTAACATAATGGTGAATATTAACACTATATTGATGGGGTGGAGGGAATCAGTAACATAATGGTGAATATTAACACTATATTGATGGGGTGGAGGGAATCAGTAACATAATGGTGAATATAAACACTATATTGACGGGGTGGAGGGAATCAGTAACATAATGGTGAATATAAACACTATATTGATGGGGTGGAGGGAACCAGTAACATAATGGTGAATATCAACACTATATTGATGGGGTGGAGGTTATCAGTAACATAATGGTGAATATTAACACTATATTGATGGGGTGGAGGGAATCAGTAACATAATGGTGAATATTAACACTATATTGATGGGGTGGAGGGAACCAGTAACATAATGGTGAATATAAACACTATATTTGTCAGGTTTTGGCCATGACTGTTCGGGTTTTGGTCACTAGATGTCCCCATTGCACCTTTTTTGTACCTTTTTGTTTTTTCTTGATCTAATTATTGTTTGCACCTGTAGGTCATTCCCTTGTTAGTATTTAAACCCTGTGTGTTCCTCAGTTTCTTGCTCAGTGTTTGTAAGTTAGCACCCAGCCCCAGCCCAAGCCTTGTGTTATATGGATATTTCTCTGGTGGGATTTTTACCACTTTTTGGAGTTTCTTTGTTTTTTGGAGGTTTTCCTCTTTGTGCCTCTTGGCTTTATTTTTGGACATTGTGGATTTAGCTTCTTTGCCTGAAGATTTGGTTCTTTAATAAACCACCATCTCTAGTACAGCTGTGTCTGCCTCATCTTCTGGGTTCTGACAATTATTAGTGACTGTTTCTCGCACCGGGTCGTGATAGAAACACTGAGCCACTATTATGAACCCAGAGGCAGCCAGTACCCAGGATCTTTTTTCCATGCTGTCCCACCATGAGGGGACTGTCCAACGCCACGAAGCTGCTCTGGTTCAGCAAGAGGCCTTAATGGCTAGACATTCTCAACTTCTGTCAGAGATGCTGACTTCCATAAAGCAGATTTCGGATCGACTTTCCCCGGCAACCGCTTCTGCTCCAGTTCATCCGATTCAAGGGCCCCTGGCAGGTAATCCCCTGGCTGAACCTCGTCTGCCGCCTCCCCAACGGTTCTCAGGGGATCCGAGTGTTTGTAAGGGGTTTTTCACCCAATGTTCTCTCTCCTTTGAGCTGCAACCATCGTCGTTTCCCACCGACCGGTCCAAGATAGCATATATCATCACCCTGCTGTCGGAAAAGGCCCTAGCCTGGGCTACTGCTGTGTGGGATGCCCAAAGTCCCTGCTGTGCCAGCTACTCTACCTTTGCTGAAGAATTCAAGCGAGTGTTTCAAGGTCCTACCAACGGCCCTGACTCAGCCAAACAGCTCCTGACTCTCCGCCAAGGTCGGCGCAGCGTGACGGACTATGCCATCCAGTTCCGCACTGTGGCAGCAGCAAGTGGCTGGAACGACGAGGCGCTCACAGTGTGTTTTTTGAAGGGTCTTTCTGACACCATCCAAGATGAACTGGCCACTCGGGAACCACCGGACAACCTCGAGTCCCTTATCAAGTTGGCTTCACGCATAGACCAGCGTCTGAGAGAGAGAGAACAAAACCATAGACCGCTCACTCCAGCTCCTATCGGTTCCAGCTCCGAGTCTCCACCTTTATCCTCGCTGGCTCCACCAGAACCCATGCAGGTTGGACGCATCTCCCAGGCTGAGAGAGACCGCCGGATGAGGGAGCGATGCTGTCTATATTGCGGCAAACCGGGCCATTTCCGCTCCACGTGTCCCGGGCTCCAGGGAAACGCACTCTCCCGTGCAGGCCTGGGAGGACTGTAACGGGAAACATAACCTCCTCCCATCCATCCAACTCCCGCCTGCTCATTCCAGTTACCCTCTCCTGGGACGACCACGAGTTTTCTCTTCAAGCCTTGGTAGACTCTGGAGCCGCAGGTAACTTCATGGATGGGATCTGGGCGAAGGAGAATGGCGTTCCTTCTGAACCTCTAAGTGACCCCATAAGGGTTACTACGTTGGATAGAAGTCCTTTGGGATCTGGACTTGTCACTCGTGCCACTACCCCCTTACGACTTTCAGTTTCCCAACACCAGGAAGTGATGAACTTTCATCTGATCTCCTGTTCCGAGTTTCCTCTCGTCCTTGGTTATCCCTGGCTTCACAGCCATAACCCTCACATCGACTGGTCTGTGGGCACTATCAAGCAGTGGGGTCCTACGTGCCAAGCCACTTGTATCTTCCCGAGTTCCCAGAGTTCTCCTTCCGAGTCTCTAGAATCCATCGATTTGTCCCGAGTTCCCGAGTGTTACCATGACCTCAAACTGGTATTTAGCAAACAGAGGGCCACCAAACTACCACCCCATAGACCTTACGATTGCACCATCGACCTGTTGCCGGGGACCTGCCCTCCCAGGGGTCGGATCTTTTCCCTTTCTCCTCCCGAACGAGCTGCTATGGATACCTACATCAAGGACGCTCTGACAGCAGGCCTCATGCGTCCATCTACCTCGCCGGCGGGAGCAGGGTTTTTCTTTGTGGCCAAGAAAGACGGCGGATTACGACCTTGCATCGACTACCGGGGACTCAATGCCATAACCGTCCGTAACCGCTACCCGCTACCTCTTATGGCCACAGCCTTTGAGCTGCTCCAGGAAGCAGTTGTCTTCACTAAGCTTGACCTGCGGAACGCATACCATCTTGTGCGGATCAAACCCGGGGACGAGTGGAAGACCGCTTTCAACACGCCTACTGGTCACTACGAATACTCGGTGATGCCCTTCGGCCTGACCAACGCTCCGGCTGTGTTCCAAGCGCTCATAAACGATGTGCTTAGGGATATGCTTAACATCTTCGTGTTTGTGTACTTGGATGACATCCTCATCTTTTCGAGCTCCCTTCAAGAACACACTAAGCATGTCAGACAAGTGCTCAAACGCCTCCTAGACAGCCATTTGTACGTTAAGCCGGAGAAGTGTGAATTCCATTCCTCTCGAGTACAATTCCTGGGATTTATAGTGGAACCCGGACGAGTCCAGATGGACCCCAAGAAGGTAGAGGCGGTAGCGGATTGGCCCACCCCCAAGTCCGTTAAGGAAGTTCAACGTTTCCTGGGCTTCACCAACTTTTACCGCAAGTTCATCAAGAACTTCAGCTCGGTGGCAGCCCCTCTCTCGGCGGTAACCAAGGGTGGCAACACAAGGTTTCTGTGGGGAAGAGAAGCTGAGACGGCCTTCCAAGGACTCAAGCAGCGCATCCTCTCTGCTCCCATCCTGACACTACCCACGGCGGAGGAACCTTTTGTGGTGGAGGTAGACGCATCAGAGGTTGGGGTTGGAGCTGTCCTGTCTCAGAGGGGTGAAGACAAGAAGCTTCATCCTTGCGCCTTCTTCTCTCACCGGCTTACCCCGGCCGAGAGGAATTACGATGTGGGGGACCGTGAACTCCTAGCGGTTAAGATGGCATTGAAGGAATGGAGACACTGGCTCGAGGGGGCTTCTCAACCGTTTCAAGTGCTTACGGACCACAAGAATCTGGAGTATATCCAGCAGGCGAAGCGGTTGAACGCCAGACAAGCTCGATGGTCTCTTTTCTTCAGCCGATTTCAGTTTATCCTCACCTATAGACCCGGGTCGAAGAATCTCAAACCGGACGCCTTGTCACGAATCTACTCTCCTGCCATTCGAGAAGATACTGACATGACTGTCCTTCCGGCCGCTAAGATCGTGGCTCCGATCTCGTGGCAAGTGGAGGATACCGTGAAACAAGCTCAAGCCATCGAACCGGGCCCTGGTGGAGGTCCTGCTAATCGGTTGTTTGTTCCCAAGGCAGCAAGGTCCCAAGTCCTTCGGTGGGGGCACTCCTCTCGCCTCACCTGTCACCCGGGCATAGGCCGCACCTTGGAGTTCATCCAGCGTAAGTTCTGGTGGCCCACCATGAAGGAAGACGTTGCCACTTTCATCAAGGCCTGTTCCGTGTGCTGCCAGGGCAAATCTTCTCACCTTCGCCCTCAAGGACTCCTTCACCCTCTATCTATTCCCCACCGACCCTGGTCCCATATCTCATTGGACTTTATTACTGGCCTTCCTCCGTCCCATGGTAATACTACGATCCTAGTCATCATCGACAGGTTTTCTAAGGCGGCCAGGTTTGTTCCTTTGACCAAATTACCTTCTGCCAAGGAAACAGCTGAGTTGGTGATTAACCATGTGTTCCGAGTCTTTGGGATCCCGCAAGATATGTTTTCCGACAGAGGTCCCCAGTTCGCCTCAAGGTTTTGGAAGGCCTTCTGCCAACTCATAGGGGCCACGGCCAGTTTATCTTCCGGGTACCATCCGGAGTCCAATGGCCAAACTGAGAGGATGAATCAGGAGCTGGAAACCACCCTCAGATGCATGGTTTCCAACAACCCGTCCACTTGGTCATCCTTCATTGTTTGGGCCGAGTACGCGCACAACACCTTGTGCTCCTCCTCCACTGGTATGTCCCCGCATGAGTGTCAGTTTGGCTATGCACCTCTATTGTTCCCGGACCAGGAGGCAGAAGTCAGAGTGCCTTCAGCCTCGAGGTTCATCAGACGCTGTCGGCTTACGTGGAAGAAGGCACGTCTTAATCTTCTGCGTTCCTCTCAGCAGTACCAACGACAAGCCAACAGAGGTCGCCGTCCCGGTCCTACCCTGTACCCCGGCCAGAGAGTATGGCTCTCAACTAAGAACCTACCGCTACGGGTGGAGTCTCGCAAGCTGTCCCAGAGGTTCATCGGTCCCTTTAAGATTGCCAGGAGAGTCAATCCCGTTACTTTTCGCCTGCACTTACCCAGATCCCTTAAGATCAATCCAACATTTCACATTTCTTTATTAAAACCTGTTGTTTTTTCTCCCCTTATTCCGGCAGGCAGACCTCCCCCTCCGCCCCGTGTCATCGGTGGCCAGTCGGCTTATACCGTCCACCGGATACTGGATTCCCACCGGGTGCAGCGGTCCTGGCAGTATCTGGTGGACTGGGAAGGCTACGGTCCCGAGGAGCGCTCCTGGGTTCCTGCCAAGGACATACTGGACCCTGACCTCATTCGTCAGTTCAGGGCCCTCCACCCTGAGAAGGCTGGTAGGAACGTCAGGAGCCGTTCCTAGGAGGGGGATTCTGTCAGGTTTTGGCCATGACTGTTCGGGTTTTGGTCACTAGATGTCCCCATTGCACCTTTTTTGTACCTTTTTGTTTTTTCTTGATCTAATTATTGTTTGCACCTGTAGGTCATTCCCTTGTTAGTATTTAAACCCTGTGTGTTCCTCAGTTTCTTGCTCAGTGTTTGTAAGTTAGCACCCAGCCCCAGCCCAAGCCTTGTGTTATATGGATATTTCTCTGGTGGGATTTTTACCACTTTTTGGAGTTTCTTTGTTTTTTGGAGGTTTTCCTCTTTGTGCCTCTTGGCTTTATTTTTGGACATTGTGGATTTAGCTTCTTTGCCTGAAGATTTGGTTCTTTAATAAACCACCATCTCTAGTACAGCTGTGTCTGCCTCATCTTCTGGGTTCTGACAATTATTAGTGACTGTTTCTCGCACCGGGTCGTGACAATATTGATGGGGTGGAGGGAGGGAATCAGTAACATAATGGTGAATATTAACACTATATTGATGGGGTGGAGGGAGGGAATCAGTAACATAATGGTGAATATTAACACTATATTGATGGGGTGGAGGGAGGGAATCAGTAACATAATGGTGAATATTAACACTATATTGATGGGGTGGAGGGAACCAGTAACATATAATGGTGAATATTAACACTATATTGATGGGGTGGAGGGAACCAGTAACATAATGGTGAATATTAACACTATATTGATGGGGTGGAGGGAGGGAATCAGTAACATAATGGTGAATATTAACACTATATTGATGGGGTGGAGGGAATCAGTAACATAATGGTGAATATTAACACTATATTGATGGGGTGGAGGTTATCAGGACTTGTGTTAGCAGACTGTCTGATAAAATCTACTTAAACCTGGTCAGAGATCTGACTTTACAAGCAGACATGACAACAAACCATGTTCCCACACTGAAGCACCAGATAATATCTGCACAAAGTCATGTAGATCTTCATGTCTTCACACGTACACACACAAGTACACACACAAACACACACACACACACACACACACGCATGAGAATGTACACAGCTCTACCTTGGTTCCCCACAGGCTCATTTTCAACTAAAAGTGATGCTGCTGAGAAAGAGTTAACGTTCCCCCTTTCTGTCTTTCTGACTCTCCTCAACCTCAAGTCAACCACTGCTCCTCCCCTCGACCCCAAGTCAACCACCGCTCCTCCCCTCGACCCCAAGTCAACCACTGCACCGTGTGGTCAGTTGTCATGGTCACAGTCTCTCAGGTTGTGTAACTGGTAATGACATCACTGGATGAGTTCCAGCGATTTCTCAGTAACAGGTTTTATTTAAGATTTTGTGGCAGAACCAAGTATCATAATTTCAATAGAATACATTTGAAAATCTTAATTGTCCATTAAACTATTTCATAAAATATATCACATTTGGTAAAATGTGTAATGATATCAGTCATCAGTCAATCATCAGGGTGACTTCTGACTACTGTTGATCTCTTTCCCACTAACAGGTATATTTTGTGATATTTTCCCCCTCAGAACCCACACTAAAGATCGAGGCCCTCTTGAAGGTGTGACACAGTCATCATCAGGCTGAGTTTGATGCAAACAACAACACAAACAACCTGACAAAGATAAATGTCATTCAGTTTCCCAGATGTAACTATGCAGGTGTCATCATTACTGTATAAGATATTCATTGTCATTTCCATCTCTTAGAGATATTGTGTTTTATAGTAGTGTCAAAGCAACAGTTAGTGTCAAAGTAACCAGTGGATAGACAGTAGGTTTTCTGAGAGTTCACTGCCACCCTATGACATCTCTTCTCTTTGCTAGTAAAAATGATGGCTGCTGAAAGCTTCCTTCATTACCAAGTCCCGCCCCCTCTCTCCTCCAACCCCACTCATGACGTTGGCCACGTTCCAGGTTGACTTCATTGAAGTCGCCTGCCAGATCTCACAACTCCTGGATTGGTGTTTAACATATCAGTTAATCACATCATGTGGTATACTAATCTGATGCCCATTTGTTGCATGCAACTCAACTGTAATACAGTTGGCCTGGAACAAGACAGCTCTCTCCTCGTTGTGGTTGACAGATTGAGCGGTACTGAGCTCTGACCTTACAGACACAGGAAACGACTAATCATGCTATACTATGCCCTCCCTCCCTCCCTCCCTCCCTCCCTCCCTCCCTCCCTCCCTCCCTCCCTCTCTCCCTCTCTCCCTCCCTCCCTCTCTCCCTCTCTCCCTCCCTCCCTCCCTCCATCCCTCTCTCCCTCCCTCCCTCTATATGTCCTAGCTGCATGTAAGGAATGACAGTGTTGATCAGATTAGCCACATAGCTTTTAGCTTCCTATTTGAGGTGTTCGTTTCTAGGGGGTGGGGCTGCTGCTGCTTACCTTTTTAAACCAATCAGAGAACAACCTGAGAATTAGTGGAGCTCATTTTAATGAGATGGAATCTTTTCTTCTGTAGGTTTCTATCAGATTTACACATAGAGGATAAAGAGGACAGGGGGTGTAATATTGCTCAATGCTTTTCTTTTTTGGTTTTAACACAAGTTCCATTGCACATGACAACAAAACAGAACATACCATCAGCGGTGTCATGCCCATAGGGGGAACAGGGGCTCGTGCCCCCTCAGATTTGTCCTCTAAAATATATATATATAAATATATACAGTATATGGTCAACGGTGGCCAGTCAAACTCTGGGGAGACGTTTCCCCTAGGTACAGATCTAGGATCAGCCATCCCTCCCCCAATCCTAACCTTTACCATGTGTGGTGGAAATGCAAAACTGACCCAAGATCAGCGTCTAGGGGCAACTTCCCCCTACAACCCAGGTCACAGAGTTCAAGCCATTATGTGGCCTCCGTTTGACGGCTGTATATGCATTAACAGGATCCCAATTTATTTTAGCCGATCCAAAATTGGGACCCTGTGAATTCACATCTACATCATATAGCATGATATGGAGTCATATAATGTATTATATTATCAAACTAAGGCTGGTGCAAGTCACGTGGTGGCCAGTGTTGTGTTGATTTGACAGTTTCCCCTTCACTGTGGTTGACTGATAAAGAGTTTCTCTACCATAAGTCACACAGAGGCAGTACAGTCCAGGGAGAAGAAAGGTACAGACGTACATTAGAGCTGAGGTTAGAAGTAGAAGTTACTGTATTTGACCACAAGTGTGTTAAGATGTCAGAGGGAGTCTATGAAAACTCAGATGGATTTGAAGACGACGAGCCTGATGCAATGAATAACACAGACATTGATGGCCAATTGTATGCCAACGTAAAAGACTTCAAGCACAGTCCAAGAGATGGAGTTGTTGCTTCACACACACACACACACACACACACACACACACACACACACACACACACACAAATAAATTACACACACAATACATTCAACAGGTGAGTTTACCCTGTAGTATTGTAATGTTACAGTGTATTTGGAAAGTATTCAGACCCCTTGACTTTTTCCACATTTTGTTACGTTACAGCCTTATTCGAAAATTGATGAAATTATTTTTTCCCCCTTTGTCACGATCGCTAGAGTGAGTGGACCAATGCGCAGCGTTGAAGGCAAACATACTTATTTTATTAAGTGCACACACGATAAACAAAACAACAAACGATACGTGAAGTCCAACGGTACTAACACAAACCACACTGGAACAAGATCCTACAACTACTGTGGGAAAACAGCCTGTCTAAATGTGGTTCCCAATCAGAGACAACCAGCAACAGCTGACACTCGTTGCCTCTGATTGAGAACCACTCTGGCCAACATAGAAATTCAACAACTAGAATCTACAACACAGAACACCAACACATAGAATCTACACACCCTGGCTCAACATATAGAGTCCCCAGAGCCAGGGTGTGACAGTACCCCCCCCCCCCCCCCCCCCCCCAAAGGCGCGGACTGCGACCGCGCCTAAACATAAACCAAACAGGGGAGGGCTGGGTGGGCATTCCTCCTCGGAGGCGGTTCTGGCTCCGGGCATGACCACCACCCCTCAACAATCCCCCCGTAGCGCCCCTGGTTCGGTCTAGCCCTGCTGGCTGGACTTGGACTGGACATCGGTGGAGCGGATTGCTTGGGCTCCGATGTGGAGCTGATGACCGGTACCTGACCAGGTACCGGTGACCCAGGCACAGGTTGTGCCGGACTGACGACGCACACCACTGGCTTGGTGCGTGGAGCAGGAACGGGCCGGACCGGGCTGACGACGCGCACCGTAGGCTTGGTGCGAGGGGCAGGAACAGGCCGGACCGGGCTGACGACGCGCACCGTAGGCTTGGTGCAAGGGGCAGGAACAGGCCGGGCTGGGCTGGCGACACGCACCGTAGGCTTGGTGCGAGGGGCAGGAACAGGCCGGGCCGGGCTGGCGACGCGCACCGTAGGCTTGGTGCGGGGAGCAGGAACAGGCTGGACCGGGCTGGCGACACGCACCATTGGCTTGGTGCGGGGAGCAGGAACAGGCCGGACCGGGCTGGCGACGCGCACCATTGGCTTGGTGCGGGGAGCAGGAACAGGCCGGGCCGCGCTGGCGACGTGCACCATTGAATTGGTGCGGGGAGCAGGAACAGGCCGGACCGGGTTGGCGACGCGCACCATTGGCTTGGTGCGGGGAGCAGGAACAGGCCGGACCGGGCTGGCGACGCGCACCATTGACTTGGTGAGGGGAGCAGGAACAGGCCAGACCGGGCTGGCGACACACACCATTTGCTTGGTGTAAGGAGCGGGACTGGGTTTCTTCATAACCCTCCACTCCCTCAGCTGCCTAACCAGCTCCTCTCGCCGTGCCTCCACTCTCTCCTTCTCCCTTATCGCCTCCAGTAACTCCTCCCTCTGAACCACTAACTCCTGCTCCCTCTGGACCAATAGCCCCCTTAACCTGGTGGCCTCCTCTCCTATTCTCCCGATACGCCCTGTAGCTGCCTCCTGCTGCCCCATTATCCATGCCGTGTGCCCCCCCCTAAAAATGTATTGGGGTTGCCTCACGCCTGTCTGACGACGACACTGTTGGCGCCGTACCTCCTCTCTCGCCAGGGCCTTAACTTTAGCCCATGGCCCTCTTCCCGCGAGCATGTCCTCCCAGGACCACCATTGGCCCACCTGGGCCATCGCCAACCTCTCCAGCTCCTTACCCGGCGCTTGCTCCTGGACACGCTGCTTGGTCCTGTTTTGGTGGGATCTTCTGTCAAGGTCGCTAGAGTGAGTGGACCAATGCGCAGCGTTGAAGGCAAACATACTTATTTTATTAAGTGTACACACGATAAACAAAACAACAAACGATACGTCAAGTCCAACGGTACTAACACAAACCACACTGGAACAAGATCCCACAACTACTGTGGGAAAACAGCCTGTCTAAATGTGGTTCCCAATCAGAGACAACCAGCAACAGCTGACACTCGTTGCCACTGATTGAGAACCACTCTGGCCAACATAGAAATTCAACAACTAGAATCTACAACACAGAACACCAACACATAGAATCTACACACCCTGGCTCAACATATAGAGTCCCCACAGCCAGTGTGTGACACCCTTATCAATCTACACACAATACCCCATAATGACAAATCAAAAACAGGTTTTTAGAAATGTTTGCAAATGTATAAAAAAATAAAAAACAGAAATACCTTATTTACATAAGTATTCAGACGCTTTGCTATTAGTCTCGAAATTGAGCTCAGGTGAATCCTGTTTCCATTGATCATCCGTGAGATGTTTCTACAACTTGATTGGAGTCCATTGGTAAATTCAATTGATTGGACATGATTTGGAAAGGTACAAACCTGTCTATAGAAGGTTCCACAGTTCAAATCAAATCAAATCAAATTTTATTTGCCACATGCGCCGAATACAACAGGTGCAGACATTACAGTGAAATGCTTACTTACAGCCCTTAACCAACAGTGCATTTATTTTTAACAAAAAAGTAAAATAAAACAACAAAAAAAGTGTTGAGAAAAAAAGAGCAGAAGTCAAATAAAATAACAGTAGGGAGGCTATATATACAGGGGGGTACAGGAGGGTACCGGTGCAGAGTCAATGTGCGGGGGCACCGGCTAGTTGAGGTAGTTGAAGTAATATGTACATGTGGGTAGAGTTAAAGTGACTATGCGTAAATAATTAACAGAGTAGCAGCAGCGTAAAATGATGGTGTGGGGGGGGCAGTGCAAATAGTCCGGGTAGCCATGATTAGCTGTTCAGGAGTCTTATGGCTTGGGGGTAGAAGCTGTTGAGAAGTCTTTTGGACCTAGACTTGGCACTCCGGTACCGCTTGCCGTGCGGTAGCAGAGAGAACAGTCTATGACTAGGGTGGCTGGAGTCTTTGACAATTTTGAGGGCCTTCCTCTGACACCGCCTGGTATAGAGGTCCTGGATGGCAGGAAGCTTGGCCCCAGTGATAAGCTTGGCCACAGTGATTTTAACAGTGTGCATGTCAGAGCAAAAACCAAGCCATGAGGTCGAAGGAATTGTCCGTAGAGCTCCGAGACAGAATTGTGTCGTGGCACAAATCTGGGGAAGGGTACCAAAAAGTGTCTGCAGCATTGAAGGTCCCCAAGAACACAGTGGCCATCATCATTCTTAAATGGAAGAAGTTTTGAACCACCAAGACTCTTCCTAGAACTGGCCGCCCGGCCAAACTGAGCAATCGGGGGAGAAGGGCCTTGGTCAGGGAGGTGACCAAGAACCTGATGGTCACTCTGACAGAGCTCCAGAGTTCCTATGTGGAGATGGGAGAATCTTACAGAAGGACAACCATCTCTGCAACACTCCACCAATCAGGCCATTATGGTAGAGTAGCCAGACAGAAGCCAATCCTCAGTAAAAGGCACATAACAGCCCACTTGGAGTTTGCCAAAAGGCACCTAAAGGACTTTCAGACCATGAGAAACAAGATTCTCTGTTCTGATGAAACCAAGATTGAACTCTTTGGCCTGAATGCCAAGCGTCACGTCTGAAGGAAACCTGGCACCATCCCTACGTTGAAGCATGGTGGTGGCAGCATCATAATGTAGGGATGTTTTACAGCGGCAGGGACTGGTAGACCAGTCAGGATCGAGGGAAAGATGAACGGAGCAAAGTACAGAGAGATCTTTGATGAAAACCTGCTCCAGAGCGCTCAGGACCTCAGACTGGGGCAAAGGTTCACCTTCCAACAGGACAACGACCCTAATTACACAGCGAAGACAACGCACAAGTGGCTTCGGGACAAGTCTCTGAATGTCCTTGAGTGGCCAAGCGAGAGCTCGGACTTGAACCCGATTGAACATCTCTGGGTAAAACGTCTGAATAATTATGTAAATATGGTATTTCTGTTTTATTTTTTATTTTTAAAAACCTGTTTTTGCTTTGTCAATATGGGGTATTGTGTGTAGATTGATGAGGAAATAAACAACAATTTAATCCATTTTAGAAAAAGTCTGTAATGTAACAAAATGTGGAAAAAGTGAAGGGGTCTGAATACTTTCCGAATGCACTGTATTAGTTCCAATCCTGGATGATGCAGTAAAACACATTACCAAACATTTTCCTTAAATAATTTGTGATTCAGTACATGTTCAGTGGTGGAAGAGACCCTCTGGAGTTGCTGCAGTGTGTTGGGGCTGCTGTGTGTTCTCCTACTGGCTGGGATCATAGGCCTGTCTGTCTACTGTAAGTTTAGTATGTTGTCACTGAGCCTTAAGTAGCCTACTTATACATACTTAATCATTAATGGTGTGGTAGTTACATGTTTGATTAACTTTTCCCTTTTACTGATGGAGTCATTGGTCATCACGACTCAACAGAGAGAGACCAGCTACAGACCAGTTACAACAACCTGACTGAAGAGAGAGACCTGACTGAAGAGAGAGACCAGCTACAGAACAGGATTATGTTCTATGGTGAGTGCAGTTCATTCATTTAATTTAGTACATAGAAGAGGTATTGTATGTTTGTAGACTTTTTAGTGCCTGCTGTTCTGTTGTGTTTATCTCGAGAAACCTTGTCTTGCTGGATGGTGGAAGTTTGGCACCAGCTGTTATTATCTCTCCTCCACGATGAACACAGCTGGGGGCGGTCAGAAGGAGTGCAGAACAATGGGTGGAGAGTTGGTTGTTATAACCAGCAGAGAAGAACAGGTAATAGATAATACATTAGTAATACTCTAATACTACTGTTTTTTTATTATCATCTACTTATCTGATTAGTATTCAACATGTGTGACCAACTGTATCGCCAATGTTCACGTCAATTTATAAAATACATTTCCTGTCAGAAAATAAATGTTGCTTGAGATTATATCTATACTACTACTATAATATATTATACTACTACTATTATACTACTACTATTACACTATGACTATTATACTACTACTATTATACTACTACTATTATACTACTACTATTATACTACTACTATTATACTACTACTATTATACTACTACTAATCACGTCGGGATCACATCGGGTGAGGTTATGTTTTCTCTAGCAGGAGGTAAGCTTGGCTTCTTATATGGTGTTGAGTAAAGCTTAAACCATGTATTTAGATTGTAGGTAGGTATTGTAGTTAGGTATTGTAGGTAGTTTATTTAGGTAGTTATTGTAGGTAATTATAGGTAATTATTGTAGGTAAGTATTGTATTCGAGTGAAGCACGAGGCTAGCTAACCTAGCGGGTAGCCACTGGTAACTTTTAGCAACTGTAGTAAAGCTTAAACCATGTATTTAGATTGTAGTTAGGTATTGTAGGTAGTTTATTTAGGTAGTTATTGTAGGTAATTATTGTAGGTAAGTATTGTATTCGAGTGAGCCCGGTGAATTTTTGCTGCGTTATGAAAGGATCTAGACACGGACACGAATTATCTGTTTAGTGTGTTAACACACTATTGGTAGTTTGTTGTAACCAAGTATTGGTGCTAAACTGTGTGTTATTGGATGCTAGCATGCTAGTTAGCTATGGTGTCATAGTTAGGCATCGTGGGCTGTTGTGGGTAGTTATTGTAGGTTGGCATTGTTTTCGGCGGTGCCGGGTGTAGCACGACGCTAGCTAGCTAGCCGTTTTTTCGAACAGAGTCAACACAGTAGCCATTGTGTGCTGTACTGTGGCAGCTAAATACAATATATTTGTGCTAGCTAGCCAACGTTTAATTATTGCTGCGTTATGAAAGGAACTAGACACGGACACAAATTATCCGTTTAGTGTGTTAACACACTATTGGTGGTTTGTTGTAACCAAGTATTGGTGCTAAACTGTGTGTTATTGGATGCTAGCATGCTAGTTAGCTATGGTGTCATAGTTAGCTAGCTGAATAAAGTGGGTTGAGTCCATTCCTTGAAACATTGAACCGCTGTGGTTCACAACAATTCTGATTTCTAAAGGTGGAAGTTGGGAGAGTTTCTGTTCGGGTGGTTCAGTGACACAATTATAGTTTCTGAGGTGGAAGTTTTGGTGAGGGAGGCCCTGCTCTCTCCTCTCCCAGATGTTTAGTTCATTTCATTCCGATCTCCTCTGCATTATTGTAGCCATTTGCTACAGCCTGTCAACTATGCCTCTGCCTATCCCTGTTCTCTCCTCTCTGCACAGGCTACACAAACGCCTCACACCGCGTGGCTGCTGCCTCTCTAACCTGGTGGTCCCTGCACGCACCCCACACCTGGAGTTCCAGGTCTCAGGCAGCCTCTGGAACTGCCGTTCTGCTGCCAACAAAGCTGACTTCATCCCAGCCTATGCTAACCTCCAGTCCCTCGACTTCCTGGCGCTGACGGAAACATGGATTACCACTGAAAACACTGCTACTCCTACTGCTCTCTCCTCGTCTGACCATGTGTTCTCGCATACCCCGAGAGCATCTGGTCAGAGGGGTGGTGGCACAGGAATCCTCATCTCTCCCAAGTGGACATTCTAAATTTTTCCCCTAACCCATCTGTCTATCTCCTCATTTGAATTCCATGCTGTCACAGTCACTAGCCCATTTAAGCTTAATATCCTTGTCATCTATCGACCTCCAGGTTCCCTTGGAGAGTTCATCAATGAGCTTGACGCCTTGATAAGTTCCTTTCCTGAGGATGGCTCACCCCTCACAGTTTTGGGGGATTTCAACCTCCCTACGTCCACATTTGACTCATTTCTCTCTGCCTCCTTCTTTCCACTCCTCTCCTCTTTTGACCTCACCCTCTCACCGTCCCCCCCTACTCACAAGGCAGGCAATACGCTTGACCTCATCTTTACTAGATTCTGCTCTTCTACTAATCTCACTGCAACTCCCCTCCATGTCTCCGACCACTACTTTGTTTCCTTTTCTCTCTCGCTCTCCTCCAACACTACTCACTCTGCCCCTACACAGATGGTAATGCGCCGCCGCAACCTTCACTCTCTCTCTCCCACTACTCTCTCCTCTTCCATCCTATCATCTCTTCCCTCTGCTCAATCCTTCTCCCTCCAATCTCCTGATTCTGCCTCCTCGACCCTCCTCTCCTCCCTTTCTGCATCCTTTGACTCTCTGTGTCCCCTATCCTCCCGGCCGGCTCGGTCCTCCCCTCCAGCTCCGTGGCTTGATGACTCATTGCGAGCTCACAGAACAGAGCTCCGGGCAGCGGAGCGGAAATGGAAGAAAACTAAACTCCCTGCCGACCTGGCATCTTTTCACTCCCTCCTCTCTACATTTTCTTCATCTGTTTCTGCTGCTAAGGCCACTTTCTACCACTCTAAATTCCAAGCATCTGCCTCTAACCCTAGGAAGCTCTTTGCCACATTTTCCTCCCTCCTGAATCCCCCCCCCTCTCTCTCTGTGGATGACTTCGTCAACCACTTTGAAAAGAAGGTTGACGACATCCGATCCTCGTTTGTTAAGTCTAATGACACTGCTGGTCCTACTCACACTGCCCTACCCTATGCTTTGACTTCTTTCTCCCCTCTCTCTCCAGATAAAATCCTGCGACTTGTGACTGCAGGCCGCCCAACAACCTGCCCGCTTGACCCCATCCCCTCCTCTCTTCTCCAGACCATCTCCGGTGACCTTCTCCCCTACCTCACCTCGCTGATCAACTCATCCTTGACCGCTGGCCATGTCCCTTCCGTCTTCAAGAGAGCGAGAGTTGCACCCCTTCTCAAAAAACCAACACTCGATCCCACTGATGTCAACAACTACAGACCAGTATCCCTTCTTTCTTTTCTTTCCTAAACTATTGAGCGTGCCGTCTTTAGCCAACTCTCTTGCTATCTCTCTCAGAATGACCTTCTTGATCCAAACCAGTCAGGTTTCAGGACTGGTCATTCAACTGAGACTGCTCTTCTCTGTGTCACGGAGGCTCTCCGCACTGCTAAAGCTAACTCTCTCTCCTCTGCTCTTGTCCTTCTAGACCTGTCTGCTGCATTTGATACTGTGAACCATCAGATCCTCCTCTCCACCCTCTCCGAGCTGGGCATCTCCGGCGCGGCTCACTCCTGGATTGCGTCCTACCTGACCGGTCGCTCCTACCAAGTGGCGTGGCGAGAAGCTGTCTCCGCACCACGTGCTCTCATCACTGGTGTCCCCCAGGGCTCAGTTCTAGGCCCTCTCCTATTCTCCCTATACACCAAGTCACTTGGCTCTGTCATATCCTCACATGGCCTGTCCTATCATTGCTACGCTGACGATACACAACTAATCTTCTCCTTTCCCCCTTCTGTTAACCAGGTGGCGAATCGCATCTCTGCATGTCTGGCAGACATATCAGTATGGATGACGGATCACCACCTCAAGCTGAACCCTGGCAAGACGGAGCTGCTCTTCCTCCCGCGGAAGGACTGCCCGTTCCATGATCTCGCCATCACGGTTGACAATTCCGTTGTGTCCTCCTCCCAGAGTGCGAAGAGCCTTGGCGTGACCCTGGACAACACTCTGTCGTTCTCCGCTAACATCAAGGCGGTGACCCGATCCTGCAGGTTCATGCTCTACAACATTCGGAGAGTACGACCCTGCCTTACACAGGAAGCGGCACAGGTCCTAATCCAGGCACTTGTCATCTCCAGTCTGGATTACTGCAACTCGCTGTTGGCTGGCCTCCCTGCCTGTGCCATTAAACCCCTACAACTCATCCAGAATGCCGCAGCCCGTCTGGTGTTCAACCTTCCCAAGTTCTCTCACGTCACCCCCCTCCTCCGCACACTCCACTGGCTTCCAGTTGAAGCTCGCATCCGTTACAAGACCATGGTGCTTGCCTATGTAGCAGTGAGGGGAACGGCACCTCCGTACCTTCGGGCTTTGATCAGTCCCTACACCCAAACGAGGGCATTGCGTTCATCCACCTCTGGCCTGCTGGCTCCCCTTCCTCTGCGGAAGCATAGTTCCCGCTCAGCCCAGTCAAAACTGTTCGCTGCTCTGGCACCCCAATGGTGGAACAAGCTCCCTCACGACGCCAGGACAGCGGAGTCACTCACCACCTTCCGGAGAAATTTGAAACCCCACCTCTTTAAGGAATACTTGGGATAGGATAAAGTAATCCCCCCCCCCAAAAAAAAAAATTGTAAAGTGGTTATCCCACTGGCTATAGGGTGATTGCACCAATTTGTAAGTCGCTCTGGATAAGAGCGTCTGCTAAATGACGGAAATGTGCCCTTGAGCAAGGACACTTAACCCTAATTGCTCCTGTAAGTCGCTCTGGATAAGAGCGTCTGCTAAATGACTAAAATGTACTATTACACTATGACTATTATACTACTACTATTATACTACTACTATTATACTACTACTATTATACTACTACTATTATACTATGACTATTATACTACTACTATTATACTACTACTATTACACTATGACTATTATACTACTACTATTATACTACTACTATTATACTACTACTATTATACTACTATTATTATACTACTACTATTACACTATGACTATTATACTACTACTATTATACTACTACTATTATGTATGTGATAGAAAATGTCAAAGTATTCTCTGGAGATTAAATAATGATCAATTTTTTTCTGCCAAAATGATATTATAGATATGTCTGGATTGGTGCATGTCTGGATTGGTGCATTTAAAAAAGACGGAACTTGGCAGTGGGTTGACAACACATCATTTGCAACTACGTGAGTGAACATGTTCTGAAATACTTTTGCATGCTGTTTTTTCTGTTGTCATGATTACTTTTACGGTCCGATAATCTCATCCCCAGCCAGCTCTCTATGTCTCGCTGTGTCTCTCTCTCCGTGTCTTTCTCTCTGTGTCTCTGTCTCTCTGTCTCTCTGTCTCTCTCTCTCTCTCTCTCTCTCTCTCTCTCTCTCTCTCTCTCTCTCTCTCTCTCTCTCTCTCTCTCTCTCTCTCTCACTCGCTCTCTCATTCATTCTCTCTCTACTTAGTATTGGATGATTTTCAACTCTGATTCTCTTGTGGTTTATAGGTATTGGATGGAAGGGGAGCCTAATAACTTGAATGACAAGGTGGCTTGTGTTGAGATCTCACAGACAGCAACAGACCCATTGAAGAGTTGGAAGGATGGACCATGTGTTAAACAACACTGGGTCTGTGAGAAACCGATCACACAATAAGTATTGGTTATCCCTGTGATAGGATTAAGATGTTGTTTTCTCTCTCTCACTCGCTCTCTCTTTCTCTCTCTCTCTCGCAGTTACTATGTTGATGGTTGGATACAGTGCTGAATGGTGAAGTGATGTTTCCACCTAGTGGTTAAAGTGAGAGATTAAACTCACCATAGAGGTGAAATAGTGGTTTTACAGACTTGCCTATGGGCTTTTTCTCAATTCATCCTTCCTCAATTCCTCCTCACATCCTCTCTCCTTGCTTCCTTCTCAAAAAACATTGGATAATGTGGTCCAAGAGGAGGGACCTTGGACATTCTGCTCTAATAGGGTTGAGAAGGAGGAGAGGAATCGATGAAAGACCAATTTAGATAGAGCCTTAGTGTCAGAGAGAATGTCATGGTATGTTGTAGCATTAAGATTTCCCTTCACTAGCCCGGACCAAAAAAAACAGCCCCAGACCCTTATTCCTCATCCACCAAACTTTACAGTTGGCACCATGCATTGGGGCAGGTAGCATTCTCCTGGCATCCTCCAAACCCAGATTCATCCGTCGGACTGCCAGATGGTGAAGCATGATTCATCACTCCAGAGAATGTGTTTCCAATGCTCCATAGTCCAATGGCGGCGAGCTTTACACCACTCCATCCTACGCTTGACATTGACCATAGAGATCTTAGGCTTGTGTGCGGCTGCTCGGCCATGAAAACCCTTTTCATGAAGCTCCCGACAAACAGTTATTGTGCTGACGTTGCTTCTAGAGGCAGTTTGGAACTCGGTAGTGAGTGTTGCAACTGAGGACAGACAATTTTTACGCGCTATGCGATTCGGCACTCGGCGGTCCTGTGAGCTTGCGTGGCCTACCACTTCACGGCTGAGCCGTTGTTGCTCCTAGACGTTTCCACTTCACAATAACAGCACTTACAGTTGACCGGGGCAGCTCTATCAGTGCAGAAATTTCACAAACTGACTTGTTGGAAAGGTGGCATCCTATGACAGTGCCACGTTAAAAGTCACTGAGCTCTTGAGTAAGGCCATTCTACTGCCAATGTTTGTCTATGGAGATTGCATGGCTGTGTGCTCGATTTTATACACCTTTCAGCAACGGGTGTGGCTGAAATATCAAAATCCACTAATTTGAAGGGGTGTCCACATACTTTTGCATATATAGTGTATGTTTAAAACAATGTGCACGGTGGGAAACAAACATGTTTCCATTTGAAGCTAAAGTGGGGGGAGTCACGTGGTGGCCAGTGATGTGTTGACTTGACAGTTTCTCATCTGTTAAAACGGTGTCACTTACGGTAAGGGACAGGAACAGACACAGGGCAGAGGTAACGATATCACAAGAACCTGGGTAGAGTTAACACAGACCTGTTAGACAGAAAACACATTACGTTGTTGGAGATATTTGAGGCCATCGATGCTGAGCCAGATATGACCAAAAGGTTTGACAGAGGTGAGATGGAGGAGAGGATTGTTGATATCTACGTCAGTGCAAACACCCTGAGAGACGGTGAGACCAGCACCAAGAGAGAAGAGACAGCAGACACTGCTCCTAATAATGGACCAGGAGACCAGTACTCAGGAAACAGCCACACAGTCTCTCTCACATGCACACACACACAGAAATGTCCATGCACATACGCACGCACAAGACAAAACACGTGCGCGCGCATACATGCACACATTGGCCTCAAATAACTCAACTGCAGAGAGAGACCAGCTACAGACAAGATACATGTGGTTTAACATTACCATGACAACATAATGTAACACATAAAGCAGCCATCAGTGCACACAACTTCCTCCTTCATTCTCACACACGCCCACGCTGTAGGTCCTAGATTCAGTCTGCAGCGCAGAAGATCAGCGCTATAGTGGAATTGAAATTCAAAGGCAATGTTCCCACCTTTGCGGAGACTGCATTCACGGTAAACTCTGCATATGTCAGCTTAATTGAAAATTAACTTTACATTTCAACAGATCTTCTCCTCTACAGATTGAATCTAGGACTCACTGTCAGAGTGAGCCACAGCAGAGGAAGAACAAAATGAAGGTAATGATGGAGAGAGGGAACATAAAGAGAAAAGAATGATAGTTATGTTAAGATTTAGATGACAGTATGTATGTAAACATATTGTAACCTGTCAAATGCTTGTATTCATAGTTTCTTAGCAACGTGACATGTAATTTGCCATGTAGTCTTATGATTCGTTTTTTTCTTCATTTTTTTCATGATCAATTAACAGCATCAATGTCTTTAATAAGAAGAAGAACAAATCCCCAGATGTAGTAATAAAGGGACAATGTCCTCTGAGTCTACCAGCTTCCTGATTGAATGTAATTGGATACTTTAAACAGTGTTAGACAGAGACAGAAGGCAGAAAAGTACTGAGAGGGCACACATGAACACACACACACACAAACACACACGAACACACACACACACACACACACACACACACACACACACACACACACACACACACACACACACACACACACACACACACACACACACACACACACACACACACATACACACACACACACACACACACAGTCGACCCAAATTAATAAACAAACAACACAGCATCAGCTTAGTTAATTTATTCAAATATGACTTGTGTTAGGGTTGACAAATCACTTACATTTCTAGGACAAAAACACAGAACAGAATGATCAAAGATGAAGAGGACGTTACACCAAACTGTCTGGTCTACAAGCCTTCATCACAAATTGGACCCTATTTCACTTTGTAGTGCACTATATAGAGAATAGGGTGCCATTTTGGATGCACCCCAAGTCTCCTTCTTATTGGTGAATGGAGCCTTGAAGCATCCTGCCACCATCTGTGGGCCACAGACAGAGAACAGAGAGGGACCGGGTGGAGACACATCAGATCAACTATTTATTCATATCGCCAAGACTTCCATTATTCATTCTTTACTGAATGGTTAAACATATTTCTACATGGTGTTTTCTTTCTGGACTACATTTTGTAATAGCTTTCCACTGGGCAAAAACTGGTTGAATCAACATTGTTTCCATGTGATTTCAAACCCAAAAAATCACTGTGATGATGTTGAATCAACTTTTGGATGTGCTAAAAGTAATCAACGTAAGGGTATTTCATATTTTTTCACCCAACTCAACCAAATGTAAATCAAAACCAGACGTTGAACTGACGTCTGTTAATAGGCCAAGAGTGTGCAAAGCTGTCATCAAGGCAAAAGGTGGCTATTTGAAGAATCTCAAATATTAAATATATTTTGATTTGTTTAACACTTCTTTGGTTAATGCATGATTCCATATGTGTTATTTCATAGTTTTGATGTCTTCACGACTATTCTGTAATGTAAAAAATAGTAAAAATAAAGAAAAAGCCTTGAATGAGAAGGTGTTCTAAAACTTTTGGCTGGTAGTGTATATATATTTATCTTTCTTAACAACGGACATTTCTGTTCAACCTCAAGAAGAGAGTCTGGATTGGTCTGACTGACTCTGTTAATGAGGGGACCTGGAAATGGGTGGACGGCACATCACTGACCACAGGGTGAGAGATGATAACTAATCTGTGTATAAGACTCCATTCAACATTTTTCTATACATGTTATTGTTATTGATGATAGCAGTAAACAAAGTTAACTTTAAGATGAAACATTCCTGTATATTATTTAGGATTGTAATGTTCTGTGATTTCTGACTGTTGTTAACCCTGTCATACTGGTATTAACCTTAATATCAAATTGTTTTTAACCCTGTAGGTTACTGGTATTAACCATGATATCTGACTGTTGTTAACCCTGTAGGTACTGGTATTAACAATGATATCTGACTGTTTTTAACCATGTAGGTACTGGTATTAACCATGGTATCTGACGGTATTTAACCCTGTAGGTACTGGTATTAACCATGATATCTAACTGTTTTTAACCCTGTAGGTACTGGTATTAACCATGAAATCTGACTGCTTTTAACCCTGTACGTACTGGTATGACAAACAGCCTGATAATTCAGGTCCTACTGGGGATGAGGACTGTGCTGAGATATACAAAGATCAGCATCTTCTAAAGGCATGGAATAACATGTCATGTGACAGCAAACTCAACTGGATTTGTGAGAAAGTGGTTTAACATCACCATGACAACATACTGTAACACGTACAGTAGCCTACAGTGCACACAACTTCCTCCTTCTCTCTCTCTCTCTCTCTCTCTCTCTCTCTCTCTCTCTCTCTCTCTCTCTCTCTCTCTCTCTCTCGCTCGCTCTCTTTCTCTCTCTCTCTCTCTCTCTCTCTCTCTCTCTCTCTCAAACCTACAAACCACTTATTGTTGTTTATTTGTTTGTAGTATCATATTAATAAAAGTCCTACTTATTTCCTGCTTGTAGCTTCCTGTGTACCAGTAGTTATGTTTCACACATCATCAGATACAACATGACGTTAACATATTTGACTTTTTGCACGCTCTACATGCAGTGCATTTCATCAATTACAATTCAAATACATTATTCTTACTTGCTACATATATTTACATGCTCCCATTTAGGTCTGGTGCAAACATTCTCAACCCTACCAAACCACCATTACATACACTGTATATGAGTGTAGTAGAGATATCAAAGGGTATCAAAGGATGTTACTTAATCATTTTTGACAGTCAGTCTTTGTTGTCAAGTTACATATAAGCACAATATCAAATGCTCATATTTGACTGTTGTTCCCCTATATGGGTCCCAAAAGAGGGAAGTGAAGTGGTTAAACCAGCTGTCACTCAAAAACTCCTCAACCAATAAGGTTCATCAAGAGAGAGGAGAGTAAACTATCTGGGGAGTAAACAGAGGGTCCAAATCAGTAGAAAGGTGAAAGGAAGGCTGAGTTCTGGAAACTCCCTGAATTATCTTGGGGCTGTTACATATGATATTTAATATATGTTAACAGCTAGACTTTGTTCTCCATGTCCCCTCTATTATCTATATCTTCCTGGTATGATAGTGTCCTGTCCATCACCACAAATAGCAAGTCTCATTCCCTGGGCAGGAGGACTGTGTTGAGATATACTCTGGACAAGATGACCATGTAGAGACATGGAATGATTTATATTGTGCCGCAGAAAATGGTTTTACAATAAGCACTGTAACAATCTCTCACACGCACACATGCACATAAGTACGTACACAAGTATGCAAACTTGTTCTATTTTTTGTATTAGCATAGCCACAAGTACCTGTGTCATTATGTTGATACTTCCCTAGAGTTAACACCTACTGCAGTCACACAGACAGAGACACACAGATGACTCATAGACAGAGATATCACTAGAAGCAGAGACTTAACGTATAGAGGGCTTGCAGTTGACGTACAACGCCTCCTGGCGGCCATGTTGGAAGACCACCACATTAATTCTAGAAGCAGAGACTTAATGTATAGTAGACCTACATAGAAAGAAAGACCCAGGCATTGTTAAAGATGTCAAAGGTCATCTATGTTGAGCCAGATATGAACAACAAGGTCAAGTTGGAGATGGAGGAGGGGATTGTGGATATCTGTAGGTGCTGGTGTTAACCATGACATCTGCCTGTTTTTAACCTTGTAGGTACTGGTGTTAACCATGATATCTGACTGTTTTTTAACCTTGTAGGTACTGGTATTAACCATGATATCTGATGGTTTTTAACCCTGTAGGTACTGGTATTAACCATGATATCTGATGGTTTCTAACCCTATAGGTACTGGTATTAACCATGATATCTGATGGTTTTTAACCCTGTAGGTGCTGGTATGACAAACAGCCTGATAATGCAGGTCCTACTGGGGAGGAGGACTGTGCTGAGATACACAAAGATCAGAGTCCTCTGGAGGCCTGGAATGACATGTCATGTGACAGCAAACTCAACTGGATTTGTGATATAGAAATTAAAATATGTACAGGTTAAAAGTAATGACTAAATGTTCCACCCTTAAATATAGTTGTGAAATGTTCTTGTTTTAAGTATGATTAGTACTTTCTTAGTAGTGACTAATTTTTACACTCCGAAACTGTGTGAGATGTGTTAGAATCTACTACCTGGTAATGTGTGAGTGTAGGACCAGTAAAGATTATGACATTGTGTTACTATTTAGCAATGTGAGTAGGAGTTAGACCGGATGGCGAAGAAGAAGGAGAACTGTTAAACATGGTGCAGAATATTGTGAGAACGGCGATAACTGAGGAATGCAGGGAGTAGACTATGATAAGAAAATGTGTGTTTATGTATGTGTGTGTATGTGTGTGTATGTATGTGTGTATGTGTGTGTATGTATGTGTGTGTGTGTGTTTATGTATGTGTGTGTGTTTGTGTGTATGTGTGTGTGTGTGTGAACTGATGGTCAGGAGAGCAGTTTTAAAGTGGAAAACTACAGCCCGTCTGCAGAAGGGTGTGATTTTCGTATGACGTGTGCGTCTAAAAATATTGTACGACCATTTTGTGGCAGAATTCTCAATGAATAAAGGCCTGACTATGCAGACCGGGACTATGTCCGTTTCTTGATCCAAAAGCATTACAACCTTTTGGGAGACGCACAGAGATACTGAAAATTTTAGTTAAATAATTCTCATAACAATATGTGAGAAAGTGGTTTAACATCACCATGACAACATGTAACACATACAGCATCATACAGTGCACACAACTTACTCCTTCTCTCTCTCTCTCTCTCTCTCTCTCTCTCTCTCTCTCTCTCTCTCTCTCTCTAACAAACCTACATACACACATGCATGCACACAAACGTAGTATTTATTTTTAGTATAATGTGAATGTAAGTCCTACGTATTTCCTGTTTGTAGTTTCCTGTGTACCAGTAGTTATGTTTCACACATCATCAGAGTCAACCTGAATTTAGTTCATTGGTGAAAGGCCAGAGCAGAAACAGGCACAGAGACAGACACAGGGGTAACGTTAGGACCAGAAACTGAGAATAGACTGAAAACACAAACAGTTGTTGGAGATGTCTGAGGCCATCTATGCTGAGCCAGATATGAACAAGAAGGTCAAGTTTGACAGAGGTGAGATGGAGGAGAGGACTGTGATTATCTACATCAGTGCAGACACCCTGAGAGATGGTGAGACCAGCACCAAGAGAGAAGAGACAGCAGACACTGCTCCTAATAATGGACCAGGAGACCAGTACTTAGGTAACACACATTTACATTTTAGTCATTTAGCAGATGCTCTTCATTTAGCAGATGCTCTTATCCAGAGCAACTTACAGTTAGTGAATACATTTTTTGTTGTTTTGTTTTTGTTTAAACAATTTTTTTATTATATATATTATTATTTTTTATACTGGCACCCCCGTGGAATCAAACCCACAACCCTGGCGTTGGCAAACGCCATGCTCTATCATCTGAGCTACATCCCTGCCGGCCATTCCTCCCGTACCCTGGCCAATTGTGCACCGCCCATGAGTCTCCCGGTCGCGGGCCGGCTGCGACACAACCTGGATTCGAACCAGGATCTAGAGGCACAGTTAGCACTGCGATGCAGTGCCTTAGACCACTGCGCCACTCAGGACACACACACACAACCCTATTAGAGGAGAAAGTCCAAGGTCCCTCCCTTAGGAAATTATACTCCAATGTGTTTTGAGAAGGGTGTGGGGGGGAGAGAGAGGATGCGAGGAGGATTGGAGGAAGGATGAATTGAGAAAGAGCCCGTATGCAAGTCTGTAAACCACTATTTCCACTCTATGGTGAGTTAATCTCTCACTTCAACCACTAGGTGGAATCATCACTTAACATTCAGCACTGTATCCAACCATCAACATGAGAGAGAGAGAGAGAGAGAGAGAGAGAGAGA
>NW_028160955.1:0-85072 GCF_964263955.1 Coregonus lavaretus | reverse complement strand
TTATGACTCAAGGAAAGAGCCTTCAACTAGGTGGTGTCTTTTTGAGCTCTTCTAGCTGTTCCGTTGAGGAACTAGATCAAACACACTGGTAGTTGTTTTGTTCGGAACACAACCCTGCGTCCCCGCCCTCACACAGTTACTGTTGTTGTTTAAGCGATCCCAAAAACAGCTATTATAAATCACAATCTGGGTCAGGTGGGCATCATTTCAGAGCCTGTTCTATTGCCAACATTATGGAGTCTTAAAGGAGGCCTGGGAAAGGCCAACATGTCAAATATGCCAACTGTGATTAATTATTTCTCAATTATGTTTTTAGATACAAATGTCAGATGTATGTCAACAATCCTTCTTCCAAATGACTATTCTATGGATTACATTTAGTGAAATTCATGGTATTTTTTTTTTGTCTGGGTTTCATGAGGAATCACTTTATAGTAATATATGCAGGTTGACGTTTATTTGGACGAGTCTTGTCTGGAGACAGAACTGAGCGATTTCCGATAGATGGGCCAGCTACAAAATCTAAATTGGCTATATTGTAAAAATGTATGAAAACAAAAATCTGCTTTTGGGTCTTCATTTAAGGTTTAGCATGAGGGTTAGCAATGTGGTTAAGGTTAGGGTTAAGGTTAGGTTAGGGTT
Organism: Coregonus lavaretus; assembly: GCF_964263955.1. Classification (NCBI taxonomy): domain Eukaryota; kingdom Metazoa; phylum Chordata; class Actinopteri; order Salmoniformes; family Salmonidae; genus Coregonus; species Coregonus lavaretus. The sequence continues at coordinate 84,430 of NW_028160955.1, read as the reverse complement.
AAGGTTATGGTTAGGTTAGGGTTAATGTTAGGGTTAGGGTTAATGTTAAGGTTAAGGTTAGGGTTAAGGTTAAGGTTAAGGTTAGGTTAGGGTTAGGGTTAAGGTTATGGTTAGGTTATGGTTAAGGTTAGGGTTAGGTTAGGGTTAAGGTTAGGGTTAAGGGTTAGGGTTACCCTAACCCTAACCCTAACCCTAACCCGATCGAACTTCTCTGGAGAGACCTGAAAATAGCTATGCAGTGACACTCCCCATCCAACCTGACCATGCTTGAGAGGATCTGCAGAGAAGAATGGGAGAAACTCCCCAAATACAGGTGTGCCAAGTTTGTAGTGTCATACCCAAGAAGACTTGATGCTGCAATTGCTGGTAAAGGTGCTTCACAAAGTACTGAGTAAAGGGTCTGAATACTTATGTAAATGTGATATTCCAGTTTTTGATTTTTATAAATTAGCAAAAATGTCTAAAAATATGTTTTTGCTTTGTCATGATGGGGTATTGTGTGTAGATTGATGAGGAGGAAAAAACTATTTAATCTATTTTAGAATAAGGCTGTAACGTAACAAAATGTGGAAAAAGTCTAAAGTCAAGGGGTCTGAATACTTTCTGAATGCACTGCACACCTACATCAACCACACTCCTCTCCAACCGTCACACATGCACACGCTCACACACACGCTCTCACACACACACACACACACACACCACTGGAACACTAATCCTTGCTAATGAGAACTGCAGCAATAACAACAGTCCTAACAATGGGAGAGAGAGAGAGAGAGAGAGAGAGAGAGAGGAGAGAGAGAGAGAGAGAGAGGAGAGAGAGAGGAGAGAGAGAGAGACAGAGAGAGAGAGAGAGAGAGACAGAGAGAGAGAGAGAGAGAGAGAGAGAGAGGGGAAAGAAGAGAGATAGAGGAGCGGAGAGAGGAGAGGAGAGGGATGAGAGAGGTGAAAGAGAGAGGAGAGCCACATTTAATTCCATCTCTCACTGTTTATTTCCCAAATAGACCAGCAAGGACAAACTAAAGACTGCCCCCCCCCACACACACACACACACACACACACACACACACACACACACACTCTATCTAGCCATCCAGACCAGTGACTATCTCTGGGCTGAGTACCATGAGTAGTAGCTATAGAACCTAGTTTATATTGACCTCAGTAGCCACTAACCAGGCTGATGATAAAGTTGCCTATTTCTATTTCATTTCAGTCTATTTCATTCAATGTTTGCACTTTTGGAACTTTAGGCTCATTGGCTAGAGAGTGTTGTGGAACGGACCATTTCCCTCATGAAAACATATTGCAGTCAGAGTGCAGTATGTTACAAAAAACGGCGTACAAATGCGTAGCACACATTCTTTTCATGACAATAATTTAGCAGTATAACTGCAGTTATTCTGCAATTACTGCTTCCAAAATACCACAGTCTACTGCAGTTAGTGCACTTTACTGCAGTTTCAAAATAGCAATCTTGTTTTGTAAGGTTTGGAGATGAAGGTGTAACACAGTTATGAAGGGAAGTAGATTCAGGCAGAGTCAGCAGTTCAGGGAATCACATGATTATGTCACTCCTCCAGAGAGAGAGAGAGAGAGAGAGAGAGGGAACACGATCGAGAAATAAAGGTAGAGAACACGTGATCGCGCCAGAGAGAGAGAGAGAGAGAGGCAGAGAGAGCGAGAGAGAGACAGTGCGAGAGAGAGAGAGAGAGAGAGAGAGGCAGAGAGAGAGAGAGAGAGAGGCAGAGAGAGAGAGGCAGAGAGAGAGAGAGAGAGAGAGAGAGAGAGAGAGAGGCAGAGAGAGAGAGAGAGAGAGAGAGAGAGAGAGAGAGAGAGAGAGAGAGAGAGAGAGAGAGAGAGAGAGAGAGAGAGAGGGTTCCTGTGTATTCCCCAGCAACAGCATAACAGAGACCTACAGAGGAGGTTTTAGTAAGATTAAAACCCCAGAGCTAGCCAGCCCTCTTAAGATCATCCTCATAATGAAATGTGTCAAAGCTCATAAAGATTCATTTTGAGCCTTTGGAAAGCAGGGAGCTAGCGGGCAGGAAGCTAGCGGGCAGGAAGCTAGCGGGCAGGAAGCTAGCGGGCAGGAATCTCCAAACACACAGCGTCAGCAAAGTGTTGGGCCTGTTCGACAGGCAGCATGTTAATAAACAGTGTGTGGATAGTGTTGGGCCTGTTCGACAGGCAGCATGTTAATAAACAGTGTGTGGATAGTGTTGGGCCTGTTCGACAGGCAGCATGTTAATAAACAGTGTGTGGATAGTGTTGGGCCTGTTCGACAGGCAGCATGTTAATAAACAGTGTGTGGATAGTGTTGGGCCTGTTCGACAGGCAGCATGTTAATAAACAGTGTGTGGATAGTGTTGGGCCTGTTGGACAGGCAGCATGTTAATAAACAGTGTGTGGATAGTGTTGGGCCTGTTCGACAGGCAGCATGTTAATAAACAGTGTGTGGATAGTGTTGGGCCTGTTGGACAGGCAGCATGTTAATAAACAGTGTGTGGATCAGTAAAACCATCCGCGGAATGGATTGTTTTATTAAATGTATTACCAGCCCTTCTTTTACTGCAGGGATCCATTAAAATCACACATGCCAGGGGAAAACACTGGCCATTACTCAAATAGTAGTTTAAAGTAGGGTTGTCATAGAGATAAATAACAGATGTGTGTTAGTAGAGGAGCTGCTGGGTCTCCCATAGCAACAAGTAAAACAACAACAATGTGAAAAACAACAGCTCAATGCATTGTTTTTTATTTTTTACAATTAAAAAATACTCTAGTCTGAACGTAAACAACTTAAACCAGGTAGACAGTGTGTAGAAAGTATAATGAATTTACTTTATTTTATTTTTTATAATTTAATCTCAGAAACACATTTTTTTAAATCACAGTGTTTTCAATATAAAGCTATTAGCAGCTATTTTGGCTGATTTTGGGGTCTCAAACAAGTGAGTTTATTAACATTCTTCATCAAGATTTTGGGCAAAATTGAATTATTGACAACGAGAGAGGAGGGAATGTTGTTCCCTTGTCATATAATTGCTACATTTACTATCAATATAGCATTAAACAAAGTTTTCCAGATTGTATTTTGGAGATTATTTCTCGCAATGGAAATATTGGGTCGCGACTGAGACAACCTAGTTCAAATTGGGTCCCAAGGCAAAACCAGTTGAGAACCACTGGTGTAAACTCAGTATAACAGTATTTGCTATACTGTACTGTAAAATGTACTGTATACTGTAAATTATACTGTAAAATGTACTGTTAACTGTATTGTATGATGTAAACGAGGTTTGGTAGTCTGTCTGGCCCAGTCTGCCTGGAGATCTAGTAGTCTGTCTGGCCCAGTCTGTCTGGACTGTATACTGTAAACTACTAGATCTCCAGACAGACTGGGCCAAACAGACTACCAGTCCTCCAGAAAGACTGGGCCAGACAGACTACCAGTCCTCCAGGCAGACTGGGCCAGACAGACTACCAGACCTCCAGACAGACTACCAGACCTCCAGACTACCGGGCCAGACAGACTACCAGACCTCCAGACAGACTGGGCCAGACAGACTACCAGGTTGGGTCTACAGCTGGGTGGTTAGTGGCTTTAAACGGTCTGTGTAAAGTAGTTAATGAACACACAGATCCACCCTTCTCCTTCGGAAGGGGGAGTGAGACAAAAAGTGGTTAGCAACATCATCGTTAAAACTGAATGAGGCACTCCCTCTCTCCTCTCTCCCTTTATTACTGATGAAAGAAAGACCAAGCACACACACACACACACACACACACACACACACACACACACACACACACACACACACACACACACACACACACACACACACACACACACACACACTGCAAACTACTACATAGTACTACACGCTACACACAACTACACAGTTCTACAATCTACTACACACACTACTACATATTACTACACTCTACTACACACACTATACTACACAGTACCACCTACACACTACACACTACTACACACACACACACAACTACTACACACACACAACTAAATACCCTACTACACAGTAGGGTTTAGCGGTATATCATATATACTGTCTCCCAGGGTATTTCGAAATACTGTACCATCGGTATGATTTTCCAATTCCGTCAATACCATTTTAACATTAGTACTTTTTAAATAAACACCTTCAGTCAACGTGTGCACTAGGTAATAGATAAAGCAGATCGTGTTCATCATTCGGCCTGGATCACGCCCTGGCCTTGAGAGGCCGGTTGTCTTTAGTTGGTTTGGTCAGGGCGTGAGGATCTATGTTAGAATTTCTAGGTTTAGGTTCTAGTTTTTCTATTTCTAGGTTTGGCCGGGTGTGATTCCCAATCAGAGGCAGCTGTCACTCGTTGTCTCTGATTGGGTTCATCCTTAGGTAGCCCACTGCCTGCTGTGTATTGTGGGATCTTGTTCCGTTTAGGCTTGTTATGTGCATAGCCTGAGGACTTCACGTTACGTTGTTTCTTGTTTTGTTAATGTTTATTTAGTTAATAAACATGTACGCTTTTCACGCTGCACCTTGGTCTGACCCGTCTCTCAACGTTCGTGACAACTGGACACCTGGAGATTACTATTCCCAATACAAAACACTATTCATTGTTTGCTCAAAAGTAAGAAAAGCTATTCAATAATTGACTACATTTGTATTTCCTCAAATGCACTAATCAATTTACTGGATGAAAAAATTCATGATATAGTGATATTGGATCATTCTCCGTTATCATGCTTAATTACACCAATAGAAAATACACTTATCGAGAGAATTGGGAGAATGAACAATGTGCTTCTTCTGGACCCAAAATGTATTAAATACGTAAGCAAAAAAATTTAAACATCATCATTACAAATGTAGACATAGAAGACATACAGTGGGGGAAAAAAGTATTTAGTCAGCCACCAATTGTGCAAGTTCTCCCACTTAAAATGATGAGAGGCCTGTAATTTTCATCATAGTTACACGTCAACTATGACAGACAAATTGCGGAAAAAAAATCCTGAAAATCACATTGTAGGATTTTTAATGAATTTATTTGCAAATTATGGTGGAAAATAAGTATTTGGTCACCTACAAACAAGCAAGATTTCTGGCTCTCACAGACCTGTAACTTCTTCTTTAAGAGGCTCCTCTGTCCTCCACTCGTTACCTGTATTAATGGCACCTGTTTGAACTTGTTATCAGTATAAAATATACCTGTCCACAACCTCAAACAGTCACACTCCAAACTCCACTATGGCCAAGACCAAAGAGCTGTCAAAGGACACCAGAAACAAAATGGTAGACCTGCACCAGGCTGGGAAGACTGAATCTGCAATAGGTAAGCAAATTGGTTTGAAGAAATCAACTGTGGGAGCAATTATTAGGAAATGAAAGACATACAAGACCACTGAAAATCTCCCTCGATCTGGGGCTCAAATCAAATGGGACTCAAATCCTGCAGTGCCAGACGTGTCCCCCTGCTTAAGCCAGTACATGTCCAGGCCTGTCTGAAGTTTGCTAGAGTGCATTTGGATGATCCAGAAGAGGATTGGGAGAATGTCATATGGTCAGATGAAACCAAAATATAACTTTTTGGTAAAAACTCAACTTGTCGTGTTTGGAGGACAAAGAATGCTGAGTTGCATCTAAAGAACACCATACCTACTGTGAAGCATGGGGGTGGGAACATCATGCTTTGGGGCTGTTTTTCTGCAAAGGGACCAGGACGACTGATCCGTGTAAAGGAAAGAATGAATGGGGCCATGTATCGTGAGATTTTGAGTGAAAACCTCCTTCCATCAGCAAGGGCATTGAAGATGAAACGTGGCTGGGTCTTTCAGCATGACAATGATCCCAAACACACCGCCCGGGCAACGAAGGAGTGGCTTCGTAAGAAGCATTTCAAGGTCCTGGAGTGGCCTAGCCAGTCTCCAGAGCTCAACCCCATAGAAAATCTTTGGAGGGAGTTGAAAGTCTGTGTTGACCAGCGACAGCCCCAAAACATCACTGCTCTAGAGGAGATCTGCATGGAGGAATGGGCCAAAATACCAGCAACAGTGTGTGAAAACCTTGTGAAGACTTACAGAAAACGTTTGACCTGTGTCATTGCCAACAAAAAGTATATCACAAATTATTGAGAAACTTTTGTTATTGACCAAATACTTATTTTCCACCATAATCTGTAAAAAAATTCATAAAAAATCCTACAATGTGATTTTCTGGAATTTTGTTTCTCATTTTGTCTGTCATAGTTGACGTGTACCTATGATGAAAATTACAGGCCTCTCTCATCTTTTTAAGTGGGAGAACTTGCACAATTGGTGGCTGACTAAATACTTTTTTCCCCCACTGTACATTAAGGGAATTATAATCTCATACTCTGCAAAAGTTAAATTTGATTTAAACATTTTAAATAAAGAAAAATAAATCACTATCTTAGCAAAAGCCCATGAAAAATATTTACAAGGTAAAGAAGAAAATAAAATGTCTGAACTTCAGCAGGAATACGATGTTTTACTTTTGAAGCGAGCCAACAACTACAGGTTAAACTCAAATAAAGCATACTACTTAACGGCACATAAACCTGGTAAATAAAGCATACTACTTAACGGCACATAAACCTGGTAAATAAAGCATACTACTTAACGGCACATAAACCTGGTAAATAAAGCATACTACTTAACGGCACATAAACCTGGTAAATAAAGCATACTACTTAACGGCACATAAACCTGGTAAATAAAGCATACTACTTAACGGCACATAAACCTGGTAAATAAAGCATACTACTTAACGGCACATAAACGGCACATAAAAAAAAAAAAAAAAAAAATGGCGTTTTCGTCTTTTGAGCTTCTAGTCATGAAATCTATGCAGCCTACTCAATCACTTTTTATAGCTACTGTTTACAGGCCTCCTGGGCCATATACAGCGTTCCTCTCTGAGTTTCCTGAATTCCTATCAGACCTTGTAGTCATAGCAGATCATATTCTAATTTTTGGTGATTTTAATATTCACATGGAGAAGTCCACAGACCCACTCCAAAAGTCTTTCGGAGCCATCATCGACTCAGTGGGTTTTGTCCAACATGTCTCTGGACCTACTCACTGCCACAGTCATACTCTGGACCTAGTTTTGTCCCATGGAATAAATGTTGTAGATCTTAATGTTTTTCCACAAAATCCTGGACTATCGGACCACCATTTTATTACGTTTGCAATCGCAACAAATAATCTGCTCAGACCCCAACCAAGGAGCATCAAAAGTCGTGCTATAAATTCTCAGACAACACAAAAATTCCTTGATGCCCTTCCAGACTCCTTCTGCCTACCCAAGGACGTCAGAGGACAAAAATCAGTTAACCACTTAACTGAGGAACTCAATTTAACCTTGCGCAATACCCTAGATGCAGTTGCACCCCTAAAAACGAAAAACATTTGTCATAAGAAACTAGCTCCCTGGTATACAGAAAATACCCGAGCTTTGAAGCAAGCTTCCAGGAAATTGGAACGGAAATGGCGCCACACCAAACTGGAAGTCTTCCGACTAGCTTGGAAAGACAGTACCGAAGAGCCCTCACTGCTGCTCGATCATCCTACTTTTCCAACTTAATCGAGGAAAATAAGAACAATCCTAAATTTCTTTTTGATACTGTTGCAAAGCTAACTAAAAAGCAGCATTCCCCAAGAGAGGATGGCTTTCACTTCAGCAGTAATAAATTCATGAACTTCTTTGAGGAAAAGATCATGACCATTAGAAAGCAAATTACGGACTCCTCTTTGAATCTGCGTATTCCTCCAGGGCTTAGCTGTCCTGGATCTGCACAGCTCTGCGAGGGCCTGGGATCGGGAGAGACACTTAAGTGTTTTAGTACTATATCTCTTGACACAATGATGAAAATAATCATGGCCTCTAAACCTTCAAGCTGCATACTGGATCCTATTCCTACTAAACTGCTGAAGGAGCTGCTTCCTGTGCTTGGCCCTCCTATGTTGAACATAATAAACAGCTCTCTATCCACCGGATGTGTACCAAACTCACTAAAAGTGGCAGTGATAAAGCCTCTCTTGAAAAAGCCAAACCTTGACCCGGAAAATATAAAAAACTATCGGCCTATATCGAATCTTCCATTCCTCTCAAAAATTTTAGAAAAAGCTGTTGCGCAGCAACTCACTGCCTTTCTGAAGACAAACAATGTATACGAAATGCTTCAGTCTGGTTTTAGACCCCATCATAGCACTGAGACTGCACTTGTGAAGGTGGTAAATGACCTTTTAATGGCGTCAGACCGAGGCTCTGCATCTGTCCTCGTGCTACTAGACCTTAGTGCTGCCTTTGACACCATCGATCACCACATTCTTTTGGAGAGACTGGAAACCCAAATTGGTCTACACGGACAAGTTCTGGCCTGGTTTAGATCTTACCTGTCGGAAAGATATCAGTTTGTCTCTGTGAATGGTCTGTCCTCCGACAAATCAACTGTACATTTCGGTGTTCCTCAAGGTTCCGTTTTAGGACCACTATTGTTTTCACTATATATTTTACCTCTTGGGGATGTTATTCGAAAACATAATGTTAACTTTCACTGCTATGCGGATGACACACAGCTGTACATTTCAATGAAACATGGTGAAGCCCCAAAATTGCCCTCGCTAGAAGCCTGTGTTTCAGACATAAGGAAGTGGATGGCTGAAAACTTTCTACTTTTAAACTCGGACAAAACAGAGATGCTTGTTCTAGGTCCCAAGAAACAAAGAGATCTTCTGTTAAATCTGACAATTCATCTTGATGGTTGTAAAGTCGTCTCAAATAAAACTGTGAAGGACCTCGGCGTTACTCTTGACCCTGATCTCTCTTTTGACGAACATATCAAGACTGTTTCAAGGACAGCTTTTTTCCATCTACGTAACATTGCAAAAATCAGAAATTTTCTGTCCAAAAATGATGCAGAAAAATTAATCCATGCATTTGTTACTTCTAGGTTAGACTACTGCAATGCTCTACTTTCCGGCTACCCGGATAAAGCACTAAATAAACTTCAGTTAGTGCTAAATACGGCTGCTAGAATCCTGACTAGAACCAAGAAATTTGATCATATTACTCCAGTGCTAGCTTCCCTACACTGGCTTCCTGTTAAGGCAAGGGCTGATTTTAAGGTTTTACTGTTAACCTATAAAGTGTTACATGGGCTTGCTCCTACCTATCTTTCCGAGTTGGTCCTGCCGTACATACCAATACGTACGCTACGGTCACAAGACGCAGGCCTCCTAATTGTCCCTAGAATTTCTAAGCAAACAGCGGGAGGCAGGGCTTTCTCCTATAGATCTCCATTTTTATGGAACAGTCTGCCTACCCATGTGAGAGACGCAGACTCGGTCTCAACCTTTAAGTCTTTACTGAAGACTTATCTCTTCAGTAGGTCATATGATTGAGTGTAGTCTGGCCCAGGAGTGTGAAGGTGAACGGAAAGGCTCTGGAGCAACGAACAGCCCTTGCTGTCTCTGCCAGGCCGGTTCCCCTCTCTCCACTGAGGTTCTCTGCCTCTAACCCTGTTACAGGGGCTGAGTCACTGGCTTGCTGGTGCTCTTTCATGCCGTCCCTAGGAGGGGTGCGTCACTTGAGTGGGTTGAGTTACTGACGTGATCTTCCTGTCTGGGTTGGCGCCCCCCCTTGGTTTGTGCTGTGGTGGAGACCTCTGTGGGCTATACTCGGCCTTGTCTCAGGATTATAAATTGGTGGTTGAGGATATCCCTCTAGTGGTGCGGGGGCTGTGCTTTGGCAGAGTGGGTGGGGTTATATCCTTCCTGTTTGGCCCTGTCCGGGGGTTTCTTCGGATGGGGCCACAGTGTCTCCGGACCGCTCCTGTCTCAGCCTCCAGTATTTATGCTGCAGTAGTTTATGTGTCGGGGGGCTGGGGTTAGTTGGTTATACCTGGAGTACTTCTCCTGTCTTATCCAGTGTCCTGTGTGAATTTAAGTATGCTCTCTCTAATTCTCTCGTTCTCTCTTTCTCTCTGAGAACCTGAGCCCTAGGACCATACGTCAGGACTACCGGGCATGCTGACACCTTGCTGTCCCCAGTCCGCCTGGCCTTGCTGCTATTCCAGTTTCAACTGTTCTGCCTGCGGTTACGAAACCCCTACCTGTCCCAGACCTGCTGTTTTCAACTCTTAATGATCGGCTATGAAAAGCCAACTGAGAGACCTGAGCCCTAGGACCATACGTCGGGACTACCGGCCGTGGTGACTCCTTGCTGTCCCCAGTCCGCCTGGCCTTGCTGCTATTCCAGTTTCAACTGTTCTGCCTGCGGTTATGGAACCCCTACCTGTCCCAGACCTGCTGTTTTCAACTCTTAATGATCGGCTATGAAAAGCCAACTGAGATTTATTCCTGATTATTATTTGACCATGCTTGTCACTTATGAACATTTTTGAACATCTTGGCATGGTTCTGTTATAACCTCCACCCGGCACAGCCAGAAGAGGACTGGCCACCCCTCATAGCCTGGTTCCTCTCTAGGTTTCTTCCTAGGTTTTGGCCTTTCTAGGGAGTTTTTCCTAGCCACCGTGCTTCTACACCTGCATTACTAGCTGTTTGGGGTTTTAGGCTGGGTTTCTGTACAGCACTTCGAGATATTAGCTGATGTACGAAGGGCTATATAAAATAAAATTGATTGATTGATTGATAAACCTGGTAAATATCTTGCAGCTCAACGATCAGCCATTATGAAGCTGACAGCTGTTTGAGCGTCACGTGCGTTTGTGTAGAAAGAGACAAAACGGGAGTCTTGAGGTGAGTCACTTCTGCAGCGTGACTCAAGTGAGGTGATCAAGTCACACTTGAATGAAATTCACTACTAATGTTTTGCCAGCTATATATCTTATAACTATTAAGTTGATGAAATTATACACAAAAGTATGTGGACACCCCTTCAAATTAGTGGATTCAGCTATTTCAGCCACATCCGTTGCTGACAGGTGTATAAAATTGAGCACACAGCCATGCAATCTCCATAGACGAACATTGGCAGTAGAATGGCCTTACTGAAGAGCTCAGTGACATTCAACGTGGCACCGTCATAGGATGCCACCTTTCCAACAAGTCAGTTCATCACATTTCTGCCCTGCTAGAGCTGCCCCGGTCAACTGCAAGTGCTGTTATTATGAAGTGGAAACGTCTAGGAGCAACAACGGCTCAGCCGCGAAGTGGTAGGCCACACAAGCTCACAGAACGGGACCTGCTGAGTGCTGAAGCGCGTAGCGCGTAACAATTGTCTGTCCTCAAATGCAACACTTAACCGACTTCCAAACTGCCTCTGGAAGCAACGTCAACACAAGAACTGTTCGTCGGGAGATTCATGAAATGGGTTTCCATGGCCGAGCAGCCGCACACAAGCCTAAGATCACCATGCGCAATGCCAAGCATCAGCTGGAGTGGTGTAAAGCTCGCCGCCATTGGACTCTGGAGCAGTGGAAACACGTTCTCTGGAGTGATGAATCACGCTTCACCATCTGGCAGTCCGACGGATGAATCTGGGTTTGGCGGATGCCAGGAGAACGCTACTTTCCCGAATGTATAGTGTCAACAGTCAAGTTTGCTGGAGGACGAATAATGGTCTGGGGCTGTTTTTCATGGTTCGGGCTAGGCCCCTTAGTTCCAGTGAAGGGAAATCTTAACGCTACAGAATACAATGACATTCTAGATGATTTTGTGCTTCCAACTTTGTGGCAACAGTTTGGGGAAGGCCATTTCCTGTTTCAGCATGACAATGCCCCCGTGCACAAAGCGAGGTCCATGCAGAAATGGTTTGTCGAGATCGGTGTGGAAGAAATCCTGACCTCAACCACATCGAACACCTTTGGAATGAATTGGAACGCTGACTGCGAGCCAGGCCTAATCGGCCAACTTCAGTGCCCGACCTCACTAATGCTTGTGGCTGAATGGAAGCAAGTCCCCTCAGCAATGTTCCAACATCTAGTGGAAAGCCTTCCCAGAAGAGTGGAGGCTGTTATAGCAGCAAAGGGGGGACCAACTCCATATTAATGCCCTTGATTTTGGAATGAGATGTTCGACGAGCAGGTGTCCACATACTTTTGGTCATGTAGCATATATATAAAATTTGCCAAATAAATTATCTCCAGCTGGGTTTTGGGTTAGCTAAGTGGCTAACGTTAGCTTACAAGATCAAGCTTCTTGCTAACAGCAACAGAGACAATCCCCTCCTGGATTAAGATCCCTGCTGTGCAATATTTGTTTTGTGCACGCTGCAAACTGCATTTTGAGATACTTGCATAACTTTATGAGCTGGGTTGTCTGTCCTAGTAGTAAATGTTTGCATGTACATCTTTAGCATTTACCTAGCATCCGCTATGGGGATTCCTTAGTACTTGTTAGCATTTTGTTAGCATTATGGTAAGTGACATTTTCTGGGACTCCACTTGAGACTTGGATCTTGTGACATACTTGCTGGTGACTCCAATAAAAGTGACTTGGTGACCTTTGGTGTGTAGTAGTGTGTGTAGTAATGTGTAGTAGTGTGTAGTAGTGGTTAGTATGTAGTAGTGTTTTGTGTGTAGTATTGTGTAGACACAAGCAAGTCTCAAGTCGAGTCCCAAGTAGAACAGATCGAGTCTTGAGCCATGTCGTGTATTCTAAGAGAAAGTCAAGTCACAAGTCTTCAGTCAAGTCCATGTCGTGCATTCTAAGAGAAAGTCAAGTCACAAGTCTTGCGGCTACTGTCTCTGGCTGCATGGAGAGTAATCCATGGAGACTCTGTGCCACAAAATGAGACAAAACATTACAACCTGGCCAGATCATTCCAAGTCATCAGTCTCAAGTCAAAATCGAGTCCTGAGTATTGAGGCTCCAAGTAAAGTGTCAAGTTATTTTAATTTATATCAAGTCGAGTCTCAAGTCATCAAATTTGTGACTCGAGTCAGACTCCGCTACACACTACAACATAGTACTACACACACACACACACACACACACACACACACACACACAACTACACAATACTACACACACACACTACTACACACTACTACACACTACTACACACTACTACAGAGTACTACAGAGTACGACACAGTACTACTCTACTATTTGGGATGCTCTAGACTTCCTGTCTGCCAGTGTCTGAGGTCCTCCTGTCAGTCAGCATGCAGGGCCTCTCCAGGACCAGCTGTGCCCCATCCATCAGAGCACCTAGCTGGGGCCCTCAAGGGTCTTCAAGGGCCAGGCTCTCTACGGAAGGCCTCCATCAGCATAGCATTGTGTGTGACGTCTCCTAATCTACAGGGAGAGCTGGAGCGTTCCTCACCTGACTTGTGGCCTGCTAGTGATCCCACGTTGCTTTCATCTGCCACTGGAAACAAAACACACAGAGGCCACAAAGTCAAGACATGCAGGAAGAGAGGAGGAGCGGAGAGGATGAGGAGAGAGGGTTCAGGGCAAGGGAGGGAGGAGATATGGATCAAGCAAGGAAGGAGAGAAGAGTATAGGAATCATCCCAGGTAGGGAGGAGGAGAGGAGAGTTGGATCAGACCAGGCAGGGTGGAGGAGAGGAGAGGAGAGGAGAGAGGGATCAGACCAGGCAGGGTGGAGGAGAGGAGAGGAGAGGAGAGAGGGATCAGACCAGGCAGGGTGGAGGAGAGGAGAGGAGAGAGGGATCAGACCAGGCAGGGAGGGAGGGAGGAGAGAGGGATCAGACCAGGTAGTGAGGAGGAGAGGAGAGAGGGATCAGACCAGGTAGCGAGGAGGAGAGGAGAGGAGAGGAGAGTTGGATCAGACCAGGCAGGGTGGAGGAGAGGAGAGGAGAGGAGAGAGGGATCAGACCAGGCAGGGAGGGAGGGAGGAGAGAGGGATCAGACCAGGTAGTGAGGAGGAGAGGAGAGAGGGATCAGACCAGGTAGCGAGGAGGAGAGGAGAGGAGAGTTGGATCAGACCAGGCAGGGTGGAGGAGAGGAGAGGAGAGGAGAGAGGGATCAGACCAGGCAGGGAGGGAGGGAGGAGAGAGGGATCAGACCAGGTAGTGAGGAGGAGAGGAGAGAGGGATCAGACCAGGTAGCGAGGAGGAGAGGAGAGGAGAGAGGGATCAGACCAGGCAGGGTGGAGGAGAGGAGAGGAGAGAGGGATCAGACCAGGGAGGGAGGAGGAGAGGAGAGGAGAGAGGGATCAGACCAGGTAGTGAGGAGGAGAGGAAAGGAGAGAGGGATCAGACCAGGTAGTGAGGAGGAGAGGAGAGGAGAGAGGGATCAGACCAGGCAGGGAGGAGGAGAGGAGAGGAGAGAGGGATCAGACCAGGGAGGGAGGAGGAGGAGAGGAGAGAGGGATCAGACCAGGTAGGGAGAAGGAGAGGAGAGGAGAGAGGGATCAGACCAGGCAGGGAGGAGGAGAGGAGAGGAGAGGAGAGGAGAGAGGGATCAGACCAGGTAGTGAGGAGGAGAGGAGAGGAGAGAGGGATCAGACCAGGGAGGGAGGAGGAGGAGAGGAGAGAGGGATCAGACCAGGCAGGGAGGAGGAGAGGAGAGGAGAGAGGGATCAGACCAGGGAGGGAGGAGGAGAGGAGAGGAGAGAGGGATCAGACCAGGGAGGGAGGAGGAGGAGAGGAGAGAGGGATCAGACCAGGCAGGGAGGAGGAGAGGAGAGGAGAGGAGAGAGGGATCAGACCAGGGAGGGAGGAGGAGGAGAGGAGAGAGGGATCAGACCAGGGAGGGAGGAGGAGAGGAGAGGAGAGGAGAGAGGGATCAGACCAGGCAGGGAGGAGGAGAGGAGAGGAGAGGAATAACCTGGGGGAGGAGGAGAGGAGAGGAGAGGAATAACCTGGGGGAGGAGGAGAGGAGAGGAGAGGAATAACCTGGGGGAGGAGGAGAGGAGAGGAGAGGAATAACCTGGGGGAGGAGGAGAGGAGAGGAATAACCTGGGGGAGGAGGGAAGTGCTGCTCAGGTTACGTTTTAATGAGTGGTAATTACAGCACAAGGCAAACTGGGAGGTTTGTGATCAATAGAGAACCCACTGCGGGGACACACTGATAACATCTCCGAACCGGTGCGTGTGTGTGTGTGTGTGTGTGTGTGTGTGTGTGTGTGTGTGTGTGTGTGTGTGTGTGTGTGTGTGTGTGTGTGTGTGTGTGTGTGTGTGTGTGTGTGTGTGTGTGTGTGTGTGTGTGTGTGTGTGTGTGTGTGTGTGTGTGTGTGTGTGTGCAGAGTGAGTGCACACCAGCTGATTAATGGACTGCTGAATGTATATTTTTTTCTCTTCCTTTGTTTGCTCTTTTCCATATTAGGTCCATCTCTGATAAGCTACCCAGGAAAGGGCTGACAATAGCTCATATTAATATATGTAGCCTTAGAAATAAGGTTCATGAAATCAATAACTTACTATCATCAGATAACATTCATATATTAGCCATTTCTGAGACTCACTTAGATAATTCATTTGATGATACAGCAGTAGCAATACAAGGATGTAACATCTACAGAAGAGACAGGAATGCTTATGGGGGAGGTGTTGCTGTATATATTCAGAGCCATATCCCTGTAATGCTTAAATAAGATCTTATGTCAAGTGTTATTGAAGTGTTGTGGTTGCAGGTTCACTTGGCACATCTAAAGCCTTTTCTTTTGGGGTTTTGCTATAGGCCACCAAGTGCTAACAGTCGGTATCTAAATAATATGTGTGAAATGCTTGATAGTGTATGGGATGTAAACAGAGAGGTCTACTTTCTTGGGGATCTGAATATTGACTGGTTTTCATCAAGCTGTCAGCTCAAGGAGGAAGCTTCTCACTGTAACCAGTGCCTGTAATCTGGTTCAGGTTATTAAACAAGATCATCCACATGTATCGATCACATTATTAATATTAATGCTCCCGAGTGGCGCAGCGGTCTAAGGCACTGCATCTCAGTGCTAGAGACGTCACTACAGACCAGGGTTCGATTCCAGGCTGTATCACAACCGGCCGTGATTGGGAGTCCCATAGGGCGGCGTATAATTGGCCCAGCGTCGTCCGGGTTTGTTCTTAACTGACTTGCCTAGTTAAATAAAGGTTAAATAAATACAAAAATTGAATAATAATAATAATAATAATAATAATAATAATAATAATAATAATACTGTAGAACTTTGTTCTAAAGCTGTATCCGTACCCATTGGATGCAGTGATCACAATAATAATAAATAAATATAATAATATGCCATTTAGCAGACGCTTTTATCCAAAGCGACTTACAGTCATGCATGCATACATTTATTTTTTTTGTGTATGGGTGGACCCGGGGATCGAACCCACTACCTTGGCGTTACAAGCGCCGTGCTCTACCAGCTGAGCTACAGAGGACCACAACATAGTGGCTATATCCAGGAAAGCCAAAGTTCCAACAACTGGACCTAAAATAGTGTATAAGAGATCATACAAAAGATTTTGCTGTGACTCGTGTGTGGATGATGTTAAACATATTTGTTGGTCTGTTGTGATTAATAAGGAGCATCCAGACGCTGCACTTGATGAATTTATGAAATTGCTTATTCCAATTATTGTTAAACATGCACCTGTTAAGAAACGGAGTGTTAAAAATGGTTAAGGCTCCATGGATTGATGAGGAATTGGAAAAATGTATGGTTGAAAGATATTATTTTTATTAATTTTTTCACCTTTATTTAACCAGGAAAGCCAGTTGAGAACAAGTTCTCATTTACAACTGCGACCTGGCCAAGATAAAGCAAAGCAGTGTGATAAAAACAACAACACAGAGTTACATATGGGGTAAAACAAAACATAAAGTCATAAATACAACAGAAAATATATATACAGTGTGTGCAAATGTAGTAAGTTATGGAGGTAAGGCAATAGATAGGCCATAGTGCAAAATAATTACAATTTAGTATTAACACTGGAGTGATAGATGTGCAGAAGATGATGTGCAAATAGAGATACTGGGGTGCAAATGAGCAAAATAAATAACAATATGGGGATGAGGTAGTTGGGTGGGCTAATTACAGATGGGCTGTGTAAAGGTGCAGTGATCGGTAAGCTGCTCTGACAACTGATGCTTAAAGTTAGTGAGGGAGATAAGTGTCTCCAGCTTCAGAGATTTTTGCAGTTAGTTCCAGTCATTTACAGCAGAGAACTGGAAGGAATGGTGACCAAAGGAGGTGTTGGCTTTGGGGATGACCAGTGAGATATACCTGCTGGAGCGCATACTATGGGTGGGTGTTGCTATGGTGACCAATGAGCTAAGATAAGGCGGGGATTTGCCTAGAAGTGATTTATAGATTACCTGGAGCCAGTGGGTTTGGCAACGAATACGTAGTGAGGGCCAACCAACGAGAGGGTACATGTCACAGTGGTGGGTAGTGTATGGGGCTTTGGTGACAAAACGGATGGCACTGTGATAGACTACATCCAATTTGCTGAGTAGAGTGTTGGAAGCTATTTTGTAAATGACATCACCGAAGTCAAGGATCGGTAGGATAGTCAGTTTTACGAGGGCATGTTTGGCAGCATGAGTGAAGGAGGCTTTGTTGTGAAATAGGAAGCCGATTCTAGATTTAACTTTGGATTGGAGATGCTTAATGTGAGTCTGGAAGGAGAGTTTACAGTCTAACCAAACATCTAGGTATTTGTAGTTGTCCACATATTCTAAGTCAGACCCGCCAGAGAGTAGTGATTCTAGTCGGGCAGGCGGGTGCAAGCAGTGTTCGATTGAAGGGCAAGTTGCAGCGGAGGGTGCAGAGCTGGTGGCCGGGGTAGTGGTAGCCAGGTGGAAAGCATAGCCAGCCGTAACAAAATGCTTGTTGAAATTTCGATTATCATAGATTTATCGGTAGTGACAGTGTTTCCTAGCCTCAGTGCAGTGGGCAGCTGGGAGGAGGTGCTCTTATTCTCCATGGACTTTACAGTGTCCCAAAACTTTTTGGAGTTAGTGCAACAGGATGCAAATTTCTGTTTGAAAAAGTTAGCCTTTGCTTTCCTAACTGATTGTGTATATTGGTTCCTGACTTCCCTGAAAAGTTGCATATCGCGGGGGCTGTTCGATGCTAATGCCGTACGCCACATAATGTTTTTGTGCTGGTTAAGGGCAGTCAAGTCTGAGGAGAACCAGGGGCTATATCTGTTCTTAGTTCTGAATTTTTTGAATGGGGCATGCTTATTTAAGATGGAGAGGAAAGCACTTTTAAAGAACAACCAGGCATCCTCTACTGACGGAATTAAAGTGTTTTAGGGAGCGTTTGACAGTGATGAGGGGTGGTCTTTACGGACGTACCCACTACGGACGCAGGCAATGAGGCAGTGATCGCTGAGATCCTGGTTGAAGACAGCGGAGGTGTATTTAGAGGGTAAATTAGTCAGGATGATATCTATGAGGGTGCCCATGTTAACGGATTTAGGGTTGTACCTGGTAGGTTCCTTGATAATTTGTGTTAGATTGAGGGCATCTAGTTTAGATTGTAGGACGGCAGGGGTGTTAAGCATATCCCAGTTTAGGTCACCAAGCAGTACGAACTCTGAGGATAGCTGGGGGGCAATCAATTCACATAGGGTGTTCAGGGCACAGCTGGGGGCTGAGGGGGGTCTGTAGCATGCGGCAACAGTGAGAGACTTATTTCTGGAAAGGTGGATTTTTTGAAGTAGAAGCTCAAACTGTTTGGGCACAGACCTGGATAGTATGATAGAGCTCTGCAGGCTATCTCTACAGTAGATTGTTCAGGGCACAGCTGGGGGCTGAGGGGGGGGGGGGGGGGGGCTGAGGGGGGGTAAAAGGAGTGGCTAGTAAGTCTGGCTGCACATCTGACTGGCTGACTTACTGCAAATTGAGAAATGATATGACCAAACTCAACAAAAAGAAGAAGAAACTGTATTATGAAGCTAAGATCAATGATATAAAGAATTATAAAAATAAAAAAAATACTTTGGAGCACTTTAAACGAAATTATGGGCAGAAAGACAAATTCAACTCCATCTTTCATCTAATCAGATGACTTATTCATCACAAAACCATTTGATGTTGCCAATTAATTTAATGATTACTTCGTTGGCAAAGCTGGCAAACTTAGGCAGGAAATGCCAACAACGAACAGTGAGCCATGATATTCATGCATAAAAATATATTATTTTTTTTTATGAAAGAAAAGCAAGCAAGTTTATTTTTTATTCATTTATTTGTATTTATTTAATTTAATTTTTTTTTGTGGGAGGGGTGGAATAAGTACTGTTATCGATCAATAATGACAAACCTCCTGGCATTGACAACTTAGATGGAAAGCTACTGAGGATGGTAGCTGACTATATAGCCACTCCTATCTGTCATATCTTTAATCTGAGCCTAGAGGAAAGTCTTTGTCCTCAGGCCTGGAGGGAAGCCAAAGTCATTCCGCTACCCAAGAGTGGTAAAGCGGCCTTTACTGGTTCTAACAGCAGACCTATGAGCTTACAGTAAAACCTCTTGCAGGTTGTAACATAAGTAATTTTAAACATACTGACTATAGCCTACGGGTAGCGACTGATACAGTGAACTATTTGTAACTATGTTTACAAATAAAAACCACAACATTTTTGTTTAGTCTATGTAGCTGGCCTCCTCCCCTGATTTCTATCCAGTCTACTCAGGTCATTCGTTATGGCTTTAATGTGACATTGGCTCTAGTTTTGTCTTATCTTGATTATTGTCTAGTCGTGTGGTAGAGTGCTGCAAGGAAAGACCTAGTTAAGCTGCAGCTGGCCCAGAACAGAGCGGCACGTCTTGCTCTATATTGTAATCAGATGGCCGATTATACAGTGTCATCGGAAAGTATTCAGACCCCTTTATTTTTTATAAAAATAAATAAATATATATATATATACACACAGTGGGGGAAAAAAGTATTTGATCCCCTGCTGATTTTGTACGTTTGCCCACTGACAAAGAAATGATCAGTCTATAATTTTAATGGTAGGTTTATTTGAACAGTGAGAGACAGAATAACAACAACAAAAATCCAGAAAAACGAACGTCAAAAATGTTACAAATTGATTTGCATTTTAATGAGGGAAATAAGTATTTGACCCCCTCTCAATCAGAAAGATTTCTGGCTCCCAGGTATCTTTTATACAGGTAACGAGCTGAGATTAGGAGCACACTCTTAAAGGGAGTGCTCCTAATCTCAGCTTGTTACCTGTATAAAAGACACCTGTCCACAGAAGCAATTAATCAATCAGATTCCAAACTCTCCACCATGGCCAAGACCAAAGAGTTCTCCAAGGATGTCAGGGACAAGATTGTAGACCTACACAAGGCTGGAATGGGCTACAAGACCATCGCCAAGCAGCTTGGTGAGAAGGTGACAACAGTTGGTGCGATTATTCGCAAATGGAAGAAACACTAAATAACTCTCAGTCTCCCTCGGCCTGGGGCTCCATGCAAGATCTCACCTCGTGGAGTTGCAATGATCATGAGAACGGTGAGGAATCAGCCCAGAACTACACGGGAGGATCTTGTCAATGATCTCAAGGCAGCTGGGACCATAGTCACCAAGAAAACAATTGGTAACACACTATGCCGTGAAGGACTGAAATCCTGCACCGCCCGCAAGGTCCCCCTGCTCAAGAAAGCACATATACAGGGCCGTCTGAAGTTTGCCAATGAACATCTGAATGATTCAGAGGAAAACTGATTGAAAGTGTTGTGGTCAGATGAGAACAAAATTGAGCTCTTTGGCATCAACTCAACTCGCAGTGTTTGGAGGAGGAGGAATGCTGCCTATGACCCCAAGAACACCATTCCCACCGTCAAACATGGAGGTGGAAACATTATGCTTTGGGGGTATTTTTCTGCTAAGGGGACAGGACAACTTCACCGCATCAAAGGGACGATGGACAGGGCCATGTACCGTCAAATCTTGGGTGAGAACATCCTTCCCTCAGCCAGGGCATTGAAAATGTGTCGTGGATGGGTATTCCAGCATGACAATACCCAAAACACACGGCCAAGGCAACAAAGGAGTGTCTCAAGAAGAATCCCATTAAGGTCCCGGAGTGGCCTAGCCAGTCTCCAGACCTTAATCCCATAGAAAATCTGTGGAGGAAGCTGAAGGTTCGAGTTGCCAAACGTCATCCTCGAAACCTTAATGACTTGGAGATGATCTGCAAAGAGGAGTGGAACAAAATCCCTCCTGAGATGTGTGCAAACCTGGTGGCCAACTACAAGAAATGTCTGACCTCTGTGATTGCCAACAAGGGTTTTGCCACCAAGTACTAAGTCATGTTTTGCAGAGGGGTCAAATACTTATTTCCCTCATTAAAATGCAAATTAATTTATAACATTTTTGACATGCGTTTTTCTGGATTTTTTTTTGTTTTGTTATTCTGTCTCTCACTTTTCAAATAATCCTACCATTAAAAGTATAGACTGATCATGTCTTTGTCAGTGGGCAAACGTACAAAATCAGCAGGGCATCAAATACTTTTTTCCCTCACTGTATATATATTGCAATCTACGCACAATATCCCATAATTATAAAGGAATTTTTTTTTGTGAAGCACAATTGAGATTGCGTCATCTGTGGATCTGTTGGGGCGGTATGCGAATTGGATAAATTGAGTGCTACAGGGCGATAGTCATTTAGGCAGGTTAACTTGGGAACAGGGACAATGGTGGTCAGCTTGAAACATGTAGGGATAACAGACTGGGACAAGGAGAGATTGGAAATGTCTGTGAAGACACCTGCCAGCTGGTCTGTGAAGATACCTGCCAACTGGTCTGTGAAGACACCTGCCAACTGGTCTGTGAAGACACCTGCCAGCTGGTCTGTGAAGACACCTGCCAGCTGGTCTGTGAAGACACCTGCCAGCTGGTCTGTGAAGACACCTGCCAGCTGGTCTGTGAAGACACCTGCCAACTGGTCTGTGAAGACACCTGCCAGCTGGTCTGCGCATGCTTTGAGAACGTGCCCTGGTATTCCGTCTGGCCCGGCGGCTTTGTGATTGTTAACCTGTTTAAACGTTTTGCTCACATTGGCCGCAGAGAGCGAGATCAGACAGCCATCCGGAAAAGCAGGGGCTTTCACACAAGGCACAGTGTTATATTCCTCGAAGCGAGCATAAAAGCCATTTAGCTAATTTGGGAGTTCTGCATCGCTAGGAAGCTCATGGCTGGATTTCCCTTTGTAATCTGTTATTGTCTGCAAGTCCTGCCTCATACAACGAGCGTCGTAACCGGTGTAATAGGATTCCACCTTCCTCCTCTATGTTTTCCTTTCGCATGTTTGATGTCTCGTCGGAGGTCGTAGCAGGATTTCTTGTATGCGTCCGTGTCCCGTTCATTGTAAGCGGTAGCTCTAGCCTTCAGCCCAGCGCGGATATCCCAGTCTGTACTAGCAAAACAGTCTTGTAGCCTCGCGTCTGCTTCGTCCGACCACTTCCTTATTGAGCGCATCACTGGTACTTCCTGTTTGAGCTTTTGTTTGTAAACAGAAAGCAGGATGATAGAGTCGTGGTCAGATTTACCGAAGGGAGGACGTGGGATGGCCTTTTATGTGTTTCTGTGGGTAGAATAAAAGTGGTCTAGAGTTTTTGCATCCCTAGCGGTGCAGGAGACGTGTTGGTAGAGGTGAGGTAGGACGGTTTTAAGTCTCCCTTCGTTAAAATCTCCGCCCACCAGAAACGCTGCCTCTGGGTGAGCGGTTTCTTGTTTGTTTGTGGCTCCATACAGTTCATTGAGTGCCAGAGTGGTGTTGGCTTGTGAAGGAATGTAGACGGCAGGGAAAATCAAGGTTAGTAACTGTCAATCTGATGTCCAGAAGTGCTTGGCAGTCTTGTGACTGTCATGTGATCATAGTAATGTGATAATAGTAGGAACTTTGTGTACAATAAAAGTAAAGGAAAACACAATAAAAGTCACTACATAGCAAAGTTGAGTTGGAAGTCGTAAGACGACGCCTTTCTCCAACGACGTCATCTTTACTCTCATCTATACAAAACATGCCTGTAGGGAAAAAATAGGAAAATTGCAAATACAACTTGGTCTTAGTATAAACATTTAACTGTAGCTTCTGGAATAGTCCGACTATGGAGAACTACTGTTGTTAACGTTCCAAGACAATCACAAGGAGTTGGCCTGTAAGATCGACTTCATGGTACGTTACCTTCAGATCAAGACAACTTTACTAAGGAATTACCTCACCACACACTGAGCATGGAGTGGTCGGCTAGTCTCTCCTAGTCCCAGACCAGCTATTCCAACAGCAGACTGGTATTTTTAGATCAAAACAACTTTACTGAGAAGAGATGACCTCGGCACACATTAGGCAGAAGTACTCTCTGACTTCCAAGTCCCAACTAAAGGAAACAATCCATAGGTCTAGTCTACAGCCATTCCAATAGAAGAGAAGATAGAGCCTGGCCTTGATATTAAAGAAGCCCTATTTCCTGGCCTTG
Source organism: Coregonus lavaretus (assembly GCF_964263955.1). Classification (NCBI taxonomy): domain Eukaryota; kingdom Metazoa; phylum Chordata; class Actinopteri; order Salmoniformes; family Salmonidae; genus Coregonus; species Coregonus lavaretus. The sequence continues at coordinate 61,010 of NW_028160955.1, read as the reverse complement.
ATATTAAAGAAGCCCTATTTCCTGGCATTGATATTAAAGAAGCCCTATTTCCTGGCCTTGATATTAAAGAAACCCTATTTCCTGGCCTTGCTATTAAAGAAGCCCTATTTCCTGGCATTGATATTAAAGAAGCCCTATTTCCTGGCCTTGATATTAAAGAAGCCCTATTTCCTGGCCTTGATATTAAAGAAGCCCTATTTCCTGGCCTTGATATTAAAGAAGCCCTATTTCCTGGCCTTGATATTAAAGAAGCCCTATTTCCTGGCTTTGATATTAAAGAAGCCCTATTTCCTGGCCTTGATATTAAAGAAGCCCTATTTCCTGGCCTTGCTATTAAAGAAGCCCTATTTCCTGGCCTTGATATTAAAGAAGCCCTATTTCCTGGCTTTGATATTAAAGAAGCCCTATTTCCTGGCCTTGATATTAAAGAAGCCCTATTTCCTGGCCTTGATATTAAAGCAGCCCTATTTCCGTTCATAGTCACAGTGACCTCTGTACTGAATCCATCCCGTGACCCCTCTCTGCCACACCATCAGATTTAATTGACTCTAAATATGGTGTCACATATATAACCTGTCTAGCTGTCTCTTCTCTGTCCATAATGTTCAGCACAGTATGAACCCAATACCATAAGATGGTAACAGGTCACTAACCTGAGATCTAGCCTGTTTCATGAGCAAAAAATAAATACAAAATAAAAATAAAAAGACCATCACCAATCCCCCAAGTTCCAGACAGGGAGGACCATTGCTCATATGTCCCAACTACATCATTCTGGCTCCATGGCTGTGTGGGTAGAAGAGAGGGGGAAGAGGATGAGACGAGGAGAGAGGGGGAAGAGGATGAGACGAGGAGAGAGGGGGAAGAGGATGAGACGAGGAGAGAGGGGGAAGAGGATGAGACGAGGAGAGAGGGGGAAGAGGATGAGACGAGGAGAGATGGGGAAGAGGATGAGACGAGGAGAGAGGGGGAAGAGGATGAGACGAGGAGAGAGGGGGAAGAGGATGAGACGAGGAGAGAGGGGGAAGAGGATGAGACGAGGAGAGAGGGGGAAGAGGATGAGACGAGGAGAGAGGGGGAAGAGGATGAGACGAGGAGAGAGGGGGAAGAGGATGAGACGAGGAGAGAGGGAGAAGAGGATGAGACGAGGAGAGAGGGGGAAAAGGATGAGACGAGGAGAGAGGGGGAAGAGGATGAGACGAGGAGAGAGGGGGAAGAGGATGAGACGAGGAGAGAGGGGGAAGAGGATGAGACGAGGAGAGAGGGGGAAGAGGATGAGACGAGGAGAGAGGGGGGTGGTGTGGCGAGGACAGTCATCTAGCTATATCTGTGTCGGTCTATGCTGCTGGAAACCCAATGAAGTGTAATTGAAATTCTGCAGCATCCAGTGAAAAATGAAATATGATATGCTCTCTCTCTCTCTCTCTCTCTCTCTCTCTCTCTAAGGGGGTGAGAGATGGATAGAAAGAGAGTTAATAGGGTCATCCTTAGCTAATATGTGGAAATGTGCTGCAGTGTTCAGTTTTTATGGTGTGTATTTTAGAGCGATGAGACCCATCAAACCCATAAAGAAAATGACTTTCCACCCAGCGCCAACATTTCAATTTTATTTCCCACTGATTCCCTCCTCCTCTACCCTCCAGCCAACAGCCCAGCAGGCAGCGAGAACACATCTCCCACCTCTCATCTCTACCTACCGCTTCCCTGTCAACCCCTATCTAGCTATCATCCCTCTTTTAAAGTATTTAGGAGAGAGGAGGAATGGGAATATAGTCGTTGACTATCGCTCAGAGAGCTCCGTCCCAACTTTGCAATTGTGTGATTATTTTACGCTGCTGCTACTCTGTTTATCATATATCCTGATGCCTAGTCAACTTACCCCTATACATATCTACCTCTATCACTCCAGTATCCCTGCACATTGTTAATATGGTACTGGAACTGTCCCTGTATATAGCTACTGACCCTGGAACTGTCCCTGTATATAGCTACTGACCCTGGAACTGTCCCTGTATATAGCTACTGACCCTGGAACTGTCCCTGTATATAGCTACTGACCCTGGAACTGACCCTGTATATAGCTACTGACCCTGGAACTGTATATAGCTACTGACCCTGGAACTGTATATAGCTACTGACCCTGGAACTGACCCTGTATATAGCTACTGACCCTGGAACTGTCCCTGTATATAGCTACTGACCCTGGAACTGTCCCTGTATGTAGCTACTGACCCTGGAACTGTCCCTGTATATAGCTACTGACCCTGGAACTGTCCCTGTATATAGCTACTGACCCTGGAACTGACCCTGTATATAGCTACTGACCCTGGAACTGTCCCTGTATGTAGCTACTGACCCTGGAACTGTCCCTGTATATAGCTACTGACCCTGGAACTGACCCTGTATGTAGCTACTGACCCTGGAACTGTATATAGCTACTGACCCTGGAACTGACCCTGTATATAGCTACTGACCCTGGAACTGACCCTGTATGTAGCTACTGACCCTGGAACTGTCCCTGTATGTAGCTACTGACCCTGGAACTGTCCCTGTATATAGCTACTGACCCTGGAACTGTCCCTGTATATAGCTACTGACCCTGGAACTGACCCTGTATGTAGCTACTGACCCTGGAACTGTATATAGCTACTGACCCTGGAACTGACCCTGTATATAGCTACTGACCCTGGAACTGACCCTGTATGTAGCTACTGACCCTGGAACTGTATATAGCTACTGACCCTGGAACTGTCCCTGTATATAGCTACTGACCCTGGAACTGACCCTGTATATAGCTACTGACCCTGGAACTGACCCTGTATATAGCTACTGACCCTGGAACTGTATATAGCTACTGACCCTGGAACTGTATATAGCTACTGACCCTGGAACTGACCCTGTATATAGCTACTGACCCTGGAACTGTATATAGCTACTGACCCTGGAACTGTATATAGCTACTGACCCTGGAACTGACCCTGTATATAGCTACTGACCCTGGAACTGTCCCTGTATATAGCTACTGACCCTGGAACTGTCCCTGTATGTAGCTACTGACCCTGGAACTGTCCCTGTATATAGCTACTGACCCTGGAACTGTCCCTGTATATAGCTACTGACCCTGGAACTGACCCTGTATATAGCTACTGACCCTGGAACTGTCCCTGTATGTAGCTACTGACCCTGGAACTGTCCCTGTATATAGCTACTGACCCTGGAACTGACCCTGTATGTAGCTACTGACCCTGGAACTGTATATAGCTACTGACCCTGGAACTGACCCTGTATATAGCTACTGACCCTGGAACTGACCCTGTATGTAGCTACTGACCCTGGAACTGTCCCTGTATGTAGCTACTGACCCTGGAACTGTCCCTGTATATAGCTACTGACCCTGGAACTGTCCCTGTATATAGCTACTGACCCTGGAACTGACCCTGTATGTAGCTACTGACCCTGGAACTGTATATAGCTACTGACCCTGGAACTGACCCTGTATATAGCTACTGACCCTGGAACTGACCCTGTATGTAGCTACTGACCCTGGAACTGTATATAGCTACTGACCCTGGAACTGTCCCTGTATATAGCTACTGACCCTGGAACTGACCCTGTATATAGCTACTGACCCTGGAACTGACCCTGTATATAGCTACTGACCCTGGAACTGTATATAGCTACTGACCCTGGAACTGTATATAGCTACTGACCCTGGAACTGACCCTGTATATAGCTACTGACCCTGGAACTGTATATAGCTACTGACCCTGGAACTGACCCTGTATATAGCTACTGACCCTGGAACTGTCCCTGTATATAGCTACTGACCCTGGAACTGACCCTGTATATAGCTACTGACCCTGGAACTGTCCCTGTATATAGCTACTGACCCTGGAACTGACCCTGTATATAGCTACTGACCCTGGAACTGTCCCTGTATATAGCTACTGACCCTGGAACTGTCCCTGTATATAGCTACTGACCCTGGAACTGACCCTGTATATAGCTACTGACCCTGGAACTGTCCCTGTATATAGCTACTGACCCTGGAACTGTATATAGCTACTGACCCTGGAACTGACCCTGTATATAGCTACTGACCCTGGAACTGACCCTGTATATAGCTACTGACCCTGGAACTGTATATAGCTACTGACCCTGGAACTGACCCTGTATATAGCTACTGACCCTGGAACTGTCCCTGTATATAGCTACTGACCCTGGAACTGTCCCTGTATATAGCTACTGACCCTGGAACTGTCCCTGTATATAGCTACTGACCCTGGAACTGTCCCTGTATATAGCTACTGACCCTGGAACTGACCCGGTATATAGCTACTGACCCTGGAACTGACCCTGTATATAGCTACTGACCCTGTATATAGCTACTGACCCTGGAACTGTCCCTGTATATAGCTACTGACCCTGGAACTGTCCCTGTATATAGCTACTGACCCTGGAACTGACCCTGTATATAGCTACTGACCCTGGAACTGACCCTGTATATAGCTACTGACCCTGGAACTGACCCTGTATATAGCTACTGACCCTGGAACTGTCCCTGTATATAGCTACTGACCCTGGAACTGTATGTAGCTACTGACCCTGGAACTGTCCCTGTATATAGCTACTGACCCTGGAACTGACCCTGTATATAGCTACTGACCCTGGAACTGTCCCTGTATATAGCTACTGACCCTGGAACTGTCCCTGTATATAGCTACTGACCCTGGAACTGTCCCTGTATATAGCTACTGACCCTGGAACTGACCCTGTATATAGCTACTGACCCTGGAACTGTCCCTGTATGTAGCTACTGACCCTGGAACTGTCCCTGTATATAGCTACTGACCCTGGAACTGTCCCTGTATGTAGCTACTGACCCTGGAACTGTCCCTGTATATAGCTACTGACCCTGGAACTGACCCTGTATATAGCTACTGACCCTGGAACTGTATATAGCTACTGACCCTGGAACTGTCCCTGTATATAGCTACTGACCCTGGAACTGACCCTGTATATAGCTACTGACCCTGGAACTGACCCTGTATATAGCTACTGACCCTGGAACTGTCCCTGTATGTAGCTACTGACCCTGGAACTGTCCCTGTATATAGCTACTGACCCTAGAACTGTCCCTGTATATAGCTACTGACCCTGGAACTGTCCCTGTATATAGCTACTGTCCCTGTATATAGCTACTGACCCTGGAACTGTCCCTGTATATAGCTACTGACCCTGGAACTGTCCCTGTATGTAGCTACTGACCCTGGAACTGACCCTGTATATAGCTACTGACCCTGGAACTGACCCTGTATATAGCTACTGACCCTGGAACTGTCCCTGTATATAGCTACTGACCCTGGAACTGACCCTGTATATAGCTACTGACCCTGGAACTGTCCCTGTAAGTAGCTACTGACCCTGGAACTGTCCCTGTATGTAGCTTCTTAGTTCTCGTGTTTTTCTTATTTTTATATCTCATGTGTTTTTCTTCTACCTTGTTATTTTTAGTGCTACATTGATATTGATTACTGCATTGTTGGGTTTAGAGCTCGCAATAAAGGCATTTCACTGTACTTGAAACTTAACCTAGCCCCAACCTAGCTATAAAGTCATTACCATATGTCACATCGTTTCCAGATGGTGGAGGGAATTCAGCCCCTGTAAAACTGGGTCTCTATATAGAGGCCTATATTTGTGGGTTCAGGATGTCTAAAAGCACCACCATGAGCACAATTAACATGACAAACTATATTTCACTGTCTAAATCACACCCGCCTGGTCCTAGCCTGAGAGGGTAGTGTAATGGAATAATGTGAATAATCCAATACTTTACCTTGTATGTCTATGTAATGATGATGATGGTCTCTGTACCTTTACAGATGACATTATTGTGGAAGCACCTTTTAAGAGTATGAATCAGGCTGTTTGAGAAGGTCTGAATCCTAAGCCACCTGCCTACACATAGTTTGAAGTACAATAACAAACATAGCTACTGTAGTTGGTCAAAGATGTGTGCTGGAAAACCTTGGTGGAGCATGGGTGGAGTAGGCATTGTGGTGCTCATGTAAATATTTTTTTTCTTTTTCGGCTACAGACCAATCCTTATTCTCACTTAAAACATATATATATATATAGGGTTCAGATACAGTCTGATACCTGGGGTAGGGATATACATATAATAGCTGTAGGGTCCACATACAGTCTGACACCTGGGGATATACCCTGACATACAGTGCATTCAGAAAGTATTCAGACCCCTCTAATCTCTAATCTCTCCTGAGAGTTAATCATCCAGACACCTCTAATCTCTCCTGAGAGTTAATCATCCAGACACATCTAATCTCTCCTGAGAGTTAATCATCCAGACACCTCTAATCTCTCCTGAGAGTTAATCATCCAGACACCTCTAATCTCCTCTCTCTCCTGAGAGTTAATCATCCAGACACCTCTAATCTCTTGAGAGTTAATCATCCAGACACCTCTAATCTCTCCTGAGAGTTAATCATCCAGACACCTCTAATCTCTTGAGAGTTAATCATCCAGACACCTCTAATCTCCTGAGAGTTAATCATCCAGACACCTCTAATCTCTCCTGAGAGTTAATCATCCAGACACCTCTAATCTCCTCTCTCTCCTGAGAGTTAATCATCCAGACACCTCTAATCTCCTGAGAGTTAATCATCCAGACACCTCTAATCTCTCCTGAGAGTTAATCATCCAGACACCTCTAATCTCTCCTGGGAGTTAATCATCCAGACACCTCTAATCTCCTCTCTCTCCTGAGAGTTAATCATCCAGACACCTCTAATCTCTCCTGAGAGTTAATCATCCAGACACCTCTAATCTCTCCTGAGAGTTAATCATCCAGACACCTCTAATCTCCTCTCTCTCCTGAGAGTTAATCATCCAGACACCTCTAATCTCTCCTGAGAGTTAATCATCCAGACACCTCTAATCTCTCCTGAGAGTTAATCATCCAGACACCTCTAATATCCTCTCTCTCCTGAGAGTTAATCATCCAGACACCTCTAATCTCTCCTGAGAGTTAATCATCCAGACACCTCTAATCTCTCCTGAGAGTTAATCATCCAGACACCTCTAATCTCCTGAGAGTTAATCATCCAGACACCCCTAATCTCTCCTGAGAGTTAATCATCCAGACACCTCTAATCTCCTCTCTCTCCTGAGAGTTAATCATCCAGACACCTCTAATCTCTCCTGAGAGTTAATCATCCAGACACCTCTAATCTCCTCTCTCTCCTGAGAGTTAATCATCCAGACACCTCTAATCTCTCCTGAGAGTTAATCATCCAGACACCTCTAATCTCTACTGAGAGTTAATCATCCAGACACCTTTAATCTCTCCTGAGAGTTAATCATCCAGACACCTCTAATCTCCTCTCTCTCCTGAGAGTTAATCATCCAGACACCTCTAATCTCCTGAGAGTTAATCATCCAGACACCTCTAATCTCTCCTGAGAGTTAATCATCCAGACACCTCTAATCTCCTCTCTCTCCTGAGAGTTAATCATCCAGACACCTCTAATCTCCTGAGAGTTAATCATCCAGACACCTCTAATTTCTCCTGAGAGTTAATCATCCAGACACCTCTAATCTCTCCTGAGAGTTAATCATCCAGACACCTCTAATCTCTCCTGAGAGTTAATCATCCAGACACCTCTAATCTCTAATCTCTCCTGAGAGTTAATAATCCAGACATCTCTAATCTCTCCTGAGAGTTAATCATCCAGACACCTCTAATCTCATCTCTCTCCTGAGAGTTAATCATCCAGACACCTCTAATCTCTTGAGAGTTAATCATCCAGACACCTCAAATCTCTCCTGAGAGTTAATCATCCAGACACCTCTAATCTCCTCTCTTTCCTGAGAGTTAATCATCCAGACACCTCTAATCTCATCTCTCTCCTGAGAGTTAATAATCCAGACACCTCTAATCTCCTGAGAGTTAATCATCCAGACACCTCTAATCTCTCCTGAGAGTTAATCATCCAGACACCTCTAATCTCCTGAGAGTTAATCATCCAGACATCTCTAATCTCTCCTGAGAGTTAATCATCCAGACACCTCTAATCTCTAATCTCTCCTGAGAGTTAATCATCCAGACACCTCTAATCTCTCCTGAGAGTTAATCATCCAGACACCTCTAATCTCTCCTGAGAGTTAATCATCCAGACACCTCTAATCTCATCTCTCTCCTGAGAGTTAATCATCCAGACACCTCTAATCTCCTGAGAGTTAATCATCCAGACACCTCTAATCTCTCCTGAGAGTTAATCATCCAGACACCTCTAATCTCCTCTCTCTCCTGAGAGTTAATCATCCAGACACCTCTAATCTCATCTCTCTCCTGATAGTTAATAATCCAGACACCTCTAATCTCCTGAGAGTTAATCATCCAGACACCTCTAATCTCTCCTGAGAGTTAATCATCCAGACACCTCTAATCTCCTGAGAGTTAATCATCCAGACATCTCTAATCTCTCCTGAGAGTTAATCATCCAGACACCTCTAATCTCTCTCCTGAGAGTTAATCATCCAGACACCTCTAATCTCTCCTGAGAGTTAATCATCCAGACACCTCTAATCTCTCCTGAGAGTTAATCATCCAGACACCTCTAATCTCCTCTCTCTCCTGAGAGTTAATCATCCAGACACCTCTAATCTCCTCTCTCTCCTGAGAGTTAATCATCCAGACACCTCTAATCTCCTCTCTCTCCTGAGAGTTAATCATCCAGACACCTCTAATCTCCTGAGAGTTAATCATCCAGACACCTCTAATCTCTCCTTAGAGTTAATCATCCAGACACCTCTAATCTCTCCTGAGAGTTAATCATCCAGACACCTCTAATCTCTCCTGAGAGTTAATCATCCAGACACCTCTAATCTCTCCTGAGAGTTAATCATCCAGACACCTCTAATCTCATCTCTCTCCTGAGAGTTAATCATCCAGACACCTCTAATCTCATCTCTCTCCTGAGAGTTAATCATCCAGACACCTCTAATCTCTCCTGAGAGTTAATCATCCAGACACCTCTAATCTCTCCTGAGAGTTAATCATCCAGACACCTCTAATCTCTAATCTCTCCTGAGAGTTAATCATCCAGACACCTCTAATCTCCTCTCTCTCCTGAGAGTTAATCATCCAGACACCATTGTACAAGATTTTAAGTTTCTTGGCAATTTCTCGCATGGAATAGCCTTCATTTCTCAGAACAAGAATAGACTGACGAGTTTCAAAATAAAGTTATTTGTTTCTGGCCATTTTGAGCCTGTAATCGAACCCACAATTGCTGATGCTCCAGATACTCAACTAGTCTCAAGAAGGCCAGTTTTATTGCTTCTTTAATCAGCACAACTGTTTTCAGCAGTGCTAACATAATTGCAAAAGGGTTTTCTAATGATCAATTAGCCTTTTAAAATGATAAACTTGGATTAGCAAACACAACGTGCCATTGGAACACAGGACTGATGGTTGCTGATAATGGGCCTCTGTACGCCTATGTAGATATTCCATAAAAAAATCAGCTGTTTCCAGCTACAATAGCCATTTACAACATTAACAATGTCTACAATTGCTTTTCTTTCAAAAACAAAGACATTTCTAAGTGACCCCAAACTTTTGATCGGTGGTGTACATACACATACATACATATAAATACACATATCCTTTAAAAAAATATATATCCCTTTATTACTTTCCAACCCCACCACCCCTTCCCTAATTGGAGTAAACTAGTGAACAACAATGATTAGGCCTCTACTTCCAGCTTGTTTTTACTCCTTAACCTCATCTACCCTCAACCTCTCCGATCATTTTCATGATGTCCATCCAGTTTGCTTCTATATGCCATATCTTTCTAACTGTGCTCTTTCACAAAAGCTCTCAACCTATAACCTATATACTTATTATGGACACAGTATGCTTTACATTAGCTATCTTGTTGTTATTAGTTGTTGTTAGTTGTTATTAGTCCCATCCTTCAGCTTCATTCAACACCACCCATCTATCTCTTAACATATTTTTCAACTGTTCTGTAATGTTTGACTAAAGTTCTGAACCCTTCTAATCTCATTGTTTCTACAGATTGTAAATTGAAAATAAACATGTTTGCTAAAAGTATTATTATTGATTGATTGACTATGACTTTTCAGATCACCCAGTAATGCTATCTGCAAGGTTAGCTCCAGGTAAATATTGCAATCCTTTAGCCATTCCTGGACCTGTGTCCAAAAACAAGCTACAAATGGACAGAACCAAATCAAATGATCTAATGATTCTGTCTCTTCGCAGCAAAATCTGCAGAGCTGGGAAGATTGTATCCCTCATACAATCTTTTTTAAACATGTTTTCAAAAAATAATGTTTTTTTTATCAATTAGTATATTTGAGTTTTACAAATCTCCTCTCTCCTTACTACACTGTATTTAACTAACCTAGCTGATCATTACTATACTTTACATTAGGGATCATCAACTAGATTCAGCAGTGGGTCGATATTTTCTTGAGCGGATGGTCAGGGGGTCGGAACATAATTACAAATCATTTGTAGACTGCAAATTGACTACAATAAGTCCAAACAGATATGATATGTGAATAAAACATAATCATTTCAAACCTTGCTTACATCTGTATATGATCACATATCTCTCATCATAATGTGTGGGAATACTTTGGAACATATTTCCAAAATGAAAATAACTTGGAGCTGATTGGCTGGTGTTTTTACAGTGTTTTATGAGCTGCCAGTTGGGAAACTCTGACTAACACGGTTTAGCTAAATACTGTAGAGATGAGGGGAAAGATGGCGTCTCCCTAAATACAAAGAGATGGGGGAAAGATGGCGTCTCCCTAAATACAAAGAGATGGGGGAAAGATGGCGTCTCCCTAAATACAAAGAGATGGAGGAAAGATGGTGTCTCCCTAAATACAAAGAGATGGGGGAAAGATGGTGTCTCCCTAAATACAAAGAGATGGGGGAAAGATGGCGTCTCCCTAAATACAAAGAGATGGGGGAAAGATGGCGTCTCCCTAAATACAAAGAGATGGGGGAAAGATGGCGTCTCCCTAAATACAAAGAGATGGGAGAAAGACGGTGTCTCCCTAAATACAAAGAGATGGGGGAAAGATGGCGTCTCCCTAAATACAAAGAGATGGGGGAAAGATGGCGTCTCCCTAAATACAAAGAGATGGGGGAAAGACGGTGTCTCCCTAAATACAAAGAGATGGGGGAAAGATGGCGTCTCCCTAAATACAAAGAGATGGGGGAAAGATGGCGTCTCCCTAAATACAAAGAGATGGGAGAAAGACGGTGTCTCCCTAAATACAAAGAGATGGGGGAAAGATGGCGTCTCCCTAAATACAAAGAGATGGGGGAAAGATGGCGTCTCCCTAAATACAAAGAGATGGGGGAAAGACGGTGTCTCCCTAAATACAAAGAGATGGGGGAAAGATGGCGTCTCCCTAAATACAAAGAGATGGGGGAAAGATGGCGTCTCCCTAAATACAAAAGAGATGGGGGAAAGATGGCGTCTCCCTAAATACAAAGAGATGGGGGAAAGATGGCGTCTCCCTAAATACAAAGAGATGGGGGAAAGATGGCGTCTCCCTAAATACAAAGAGATGGGGGAAAGATGGCGTCTCCCTAAATACAAAGAGATGGGGGAAAGATGGCGTCTCCCTAAATACAAAGAGATGGGGGAAAGATGGCGTCTCCCTAAATACAAAGAGATGGGGGAAAGATGGCGTCTCCCTAAATACAAAGAGATGGGGGAAAGATGGCGTCTCCCTAAATACAAAGAGATGGGGGAAAGATGGCGTCTCCCTAAATACAAAGAGATGGGGGAAAGATGGCGTCTCCCTAAATACAAAGAGATGGGGGAAAGATGGCGTCTCCCTAAATACAAAGAGATGGGGGAAAGATGGCGTCTCCCTAAATACAAAGAGATGGGGGAAAGACGGTGTCTCCCTAAATACAAAGAGATGGGGGAAAGATGGCGTCTCCCTAAATACAAAGAGATGGGAGAAAGATGGTGTCTCCCTAAATACAAAGAGATGGGGGAAAGATGGCGTCTCCCTAAATACAAAGAGATGGGGGAAAGATGGCGTCTCCCTAAATACAAAGAGATGGGGGAAAGATGGCGTCTCCCTAAATACAAAGAGATGGGGGAGAGATGGCGTCTCCCTAAATACAAAGAGATGGGGGAAAGATGGCGTCTCCCTAAATACAAAGAGATGGGGGAAAGATGGCGTCTCCCTAAATACAAAGAGATGGGGGAAAGATGGCGTCTCCCTAAATACAAAGAGATGGGGGAAAGATGGTGTCTCCCTAAATACAAAGAGATGGGGGAAAGATGGCGTCTCCCTAAATACAAAGAGATGGGGGAAAGATGGCGTCTCCCTAAATACAAAGAGATGGGGGAAAGATGGCGTCTCCCTAAATACAAAGAGATGGGGGAAAGATGGCGTCTCCCTAAATACAAAGAGATGGGGGAAAGATGGCGTCTCCCTAAATACAAAGAGATGGGGGAAAGACGGCGTCTCCCTAAATACAAAGAGATGGGGGAAAGATGGCGTCTCCCTAAATACAAAGAGATGGGGGAAAGATGGCGTCTCCCTAAATACAAAGAGATGGGAGAAAGATGGTGTCTCCCTAAATACAAAGAGATGGGGGAAAGATGGCGTCTCCCTAAATACAAAGAGATGGGGGAAAGATGGCGTCTCCCTAAATACAAAGAGATGGGGGAAAGATGGCGTCTCCCTAAATACAAAGAGATGGGGGAAAGATGGCGTCTCCCTAAATACAAAGAGATGGGGGAAAGATGGCGTCTCCCTAAATACAAAGAGATGGGGGAAAGATGGCGTCTCCCTAAATACAAAGAGATGGGGGAAAGACGGTGTCTCCCTAAATACAAAGAGATGGGGGAAAGATGGTGTCTCTCTAAATACAAAGAGATGGGAGAAAGATGGTGTCTCCCTAAATACAAAGAGATGGGGGAAAGATGGCGTCTCCCTAAATACAAAGAGATGGGGGAAAGATGGCGTCTCCCTAAATACAAAGAGATGGGGGAAAGATGGTGTCTCCCTAAATACAAAGAGATGGGGGAAAGATGGCGTCTCCCTAAATACAAAGAGATGGGGGAAAGATGGCGTCTCCCTAAATACAAAGAGATGGGGGAAAGATGGTGTCTCTCTAAATACAAAGAGATGGGAGAAAGATGGTGTCTCCCTAAATACAAAGAGATGGGGGAAAGATGGTGTCTCTCTAAATACAAAGAGATGGGAGAAAGATGGTGTCTCCCTAAATACAAAGAGATGGGGGAAAGATGGCGTCTCCCTAAATACAAAGAGATGGGGGAAAGATGGCGTCTCCCTAAATACAAAGAGATGGGGGAAAGATGGTGTCTCCCTAAATACAAAGAGATGGGGGAAAGATGGCGTCTCCCTAAATACAAAGAGATGGGGGAAAGATGGCGTCTCCCTAAATACAAAGAGATGGGGGAAAGATGGTGTCTCTCTAAATACAAAGAGATGAGAGAAAGATGGCGTCTCCCTAAATACAAAGAGATGGGGGAAAGATGGCGTCTCCCTAAATACAAAGAGATGGGGGAAAGATGGCGTCTCCCTAAATACAAAGAGATGGGGGAAAGATGGTGTCTCCCTAAATACAAAGAGATGGGGGAAAGATGGCGTCTCCCTAAATACAAAGAGATGGGGGAAAGATGGCGTCTCCCTAAATACAAAGAGATGGGGGAAAGATGGTGTCTCCCTAAATACAAAGAGATGGGGGAAAGATGGTGTCTCCCTAAATACAAAGAGATGGGGGAAAGATGGCGTCTCCCTAAATACAAAGAGATGGGGGAAAGATGGCGTCTCCCTAAATACAAAGAGATGGGGGAAAGATGGCGTCTCCCTAAATACAAAGAGATGGGGGAAAGATGGTGTCTCCCTAAATACAAAGAGATGGGGGAAAGATGGCGTCTCCCTAAATACAAAGAGATGGGGGAAGGATGGTGTCTCCCTAAATACAAAGAGATGGGGGAAAGATGGCGTCTCCCTAAATACAAAGAGATGGGAGAAAGATGGCGTCTCCCTAAATACAAAGAGATGGGGGAAAGATGGCGTCTCCCTAAATACAAATAGATGGGGGAAAGATGGCGTCTCCCTAAATACAAAGAGATGGGGGAAAGATGGCGTCAAAGAGATGGGGGAAGGATGGTGTCTCCCTAAATACAAAGAGATGGGGGAAAGATGGCGTCTCCCTAAATACAAAGAGATGGGGGAAAGATGGCGTCTCCCTAAATACAAAGAGATGGGGGAAAGATGGCGTCTCCCTAAATACAAAGAGATGGGGGAAAGATGGCGTCTCCCTAAATACAAAGAGATGGGGGAAAGATGGCGTCTCCCTAAATACAAAGAGATGGGGGAAAGATGGCGTCTCCCTAAATACAAAGAGATGGGGGAAAGATGGCGTCTCCCTAAATACAAAGAGATGGGGGAAAGATGGCGTCTCCCTAAATACAAAGAGATGGGGGAAAGATGGCGTCTCCCTAAATACAAAGAGATGGGGGAAAGATGGCGTCTCCCTAAATACAAAGAGATGGGGGAAAGATGGCGTCTCCCTAAATACAAAGAGATGGGGGAAAGATGGCGTCTCCCTAAATACAAAGAGATGGGGGAAAGATGGCGTCTCCCTAAATACAAAGAGATGGGGGAAAGACGGTGTCTCCCTAAATACAAAGAGATGGGGGAAAGATGGCGTCTCCCTAAATACAAAGAGATGGGGGAAAGATGGCGTCTCCCTAAATACAAAGAGATGGGAGAAAGATGGTGTCTCCCTAAATACAAAGAGATGGGGGAAAGATGGCGTCTCCCTAAATACAAAGAGATGGGGGAAAGATGGCGTCTCCCTAAATACAAAGAGATGGGGGAAAGATGGTGTCTCCCTAAATACAAAGAGATGGGGGAAAGATGGCGTCTCCCTAAATACAAAGAGATGGGGGAAAGATGGCGTCTCCCTAAATACAAAGAGATGGGGGAAAGACGGTGTCTCCCTAAATACAAAGAGATGGGGGAAAGATGGTGTCTCTCTAAATACAAAGAGATGGGAGAAAGATGGTGTCTCCCTAAATACAAAGAGATGGGGGAAAGATGGCGTCTCCCTAAATACAAAGAGATGGGGGAAAGATGGTGTCTCTCTAAATACAAAGAGATGGGGGAAAGATGGCGTCTCCCTAAATACAAAGAGATGGGGGAAAGACGGTGTCTCCCTAAATACAAAGAGATGGGGGAAAGATGGTGTCTCTCTAAATACAAAGAGATGGGAGAAAGATGGTGTCTCCCTAAATACAAAGAGATGGGGGAAAGATGGCGTCTCCCTAAATACAAAGAGATGGGGGAAAGATGGCGTCTCCCTAAATACAAAGAGATGGGGGAAAGATGGTGTCTCCCTAAATACAAAGAGATGGGGGAAAGATGGCGTCTCCCTAAATACAAAGAGATGGGGGAAAGATGGCGTCTCCCTAAATACAAAGAGATGGGGGAAAGATGGTGTCTCTCTAAATACAAAGAGATGGGAGAAAGATGGTGTCTCCCTAAATACAAAGAGATGGGGGAAAGATGGTGTCTCTCTAAATACAAAGAGATGGGAGAAAGATGGTGTCTCCCTAAATACAAAGAGATGGGGGAAAGATGGCGTCTCCCTAAATACAAAGAGATGGGGGAAAGATGGCGTCTCCCTAAATACAAAGAGATGGGGGAAAG
The DNA here is from genome assembly GCF_964263955.1 of Coregonus lavaretus. Lineage (NCBI taxonomy): Eukaryota > Metazoa > Chordata > Actinopteri > Salmoniformes > Salmonidae > Coregonus > Coregonus lavaretus. Next base: position 45,224 of record NW_028160955.1, on the reverse strand, counting down.
ATGGTGTCTCCCTAAATACAAAGAGATGGGGGAAAGATGGCGTCTCCCTAAATACAAAGAGATGGGGGAAAGATGGCGTCTCCCTAAATACAAAGAGATGGGGGAAAGATGGTGTCTCTCTAAATACAAAGAGATGGGAGAAAGATGGCGTCTCCCTAAATACAAAGAGATGGGGGAAAGATGGCGTCTCCCTAAATACAAAGAGATGGGGGAAAGATGGCGTCTCCCTAAATACAAAGAGATGGGGGAAAGATGGTGTCTCCCTAAATACAAAGAGATGGGGGAAAGATGGCGTCTCCCTAAATACAAAGAGATGGGGGAAAGATGGCGTCTCCCTAAATACAAAGAGATGGGGGAAAGATGGTGTCTCCCTAAATACAAAGAGATGGGGGAAAGATGGTGTCTCCCTAAATACAAAGAGATGGGGGAAAGATGGCGTCTCCCTAAATACAAAGAGATGGGGGAAAGATGGCGTCTCCCTAAATACAAAGAGATGGGGGAAAGATGGCGTCTCCCTAAATACAAAGAGATGGGGGAAAGATGGTGTCTCCCTAAATACAAAGAGATGGGGGAAAGATGGCGTCTCCCTAAATACAAAGAGATGGGGGAAGGATGGTGTCTCCCTAAATACAAAGAGATGGGGGAAAGATGGCGTCTCCCTAAATACAAAGAGATGGGAGAAAGATGGCTTCTCCCTAAATACAAAGAGATGGGGGAAAGATGGCGTCTCCCTAAATACAAATAGATGGGGGAAAGATGGCGTCTCCCTAAATACAAAGAGATGGGGGAAAGATGGCGTCAAAGAGATGGGGGAAGGATGGTGTCTCCCTAAATACAAAGAGATGGGGGAAAGATGGCGTCTCCCTAAATACAAAGAGATGGGGGAAAGATGGCGTCTCCCTAAATACAAAGAGATGGGGGAAAGATGGCGTCTCCCTAAATATAAAGAGATGGGGGAAAGATGGCGTCTCCCTAAATACAAAGAGATGGGGGAAAGATGGCGTCTCCCTAAATACAAAGAGATGGGGGAAAGATGGTGTCTCTCTAAATACAAAGAGATGGGGGAAAGATGGCGTCTCCCTAAATACAAAGAGATGGGGGAAAGATGGCGTCTCCCTAAATACAAAGAGATGGGGGAAAGATGGCGTCTCCCTAAATACAAAGAGATGGGGGAAAGATGGCGTCTCCCTAAATACAAAGAGATGGGGGAAAGATGGTGTCTCCCTAAATACAAAGAGATGGGGGAAAGATGGCGTCTCCCTAAATACAAAGAGATGGGGGAAAGATGGCGTCTCCCTAAATACAAAGAGATGGGGGAAAGATGGTGTCTCCCTAAATACAAAGAGATGGGGGAAAGATGGTGTCTCTCTAAATACAAAGAGATGGGGGAAAGATGGCGTCTCCCTAAATACAAAGAGATGGGAGAAAGATGGCATCTCCCTAAATACAAAGAGATGGGAGAAAGATGGTGTCTCTCTAAATACAAAGAGATGGGGGAAAGATGGCGTCTCCCTAAATACAAAGAGATGGGGGAAAGACGGTGTCTCCCTAAATACAAAGAGATGGGGGAAAGATGGTGTCTCTCTAAATACAAAGAGATGGGAGAAAGATGGTGTCTCTCTAAATACAAAGAGATGGGGGAAAGATGGCGTCTCCCTAAATACAAAGAGATGGGGGAAAGATGGCGTCTCCCTAAATACAAAGAGATGGGGGAAAGATGGCGTCTCCCTAAATACAAAGAGATGGGGGAAAGATGGCGTCTCCCTAAATACAAAGAGATGGGGGAAAGATGGCGTCTCCCTAAATACAAAGAGATGGGGGAAAGATGGTGTCTCCCTAAATACAAAGAGATGGGGGAAAGATGGCGTCTCCCTAAATACAAAGAGATGGGGGAAAGATGGCGTCTCCCTAAATACAAAGAGATGGGGGAAAGACGGTGTCTCCCTAAATACAAAGAGATGGGGGAAAGATGGTGTCTCTCTAAATACAAAGAGATGGGAGAAAGATGGTGTCTCCCTAAATACAAAGAGATGGGGGAAAGATGGCGTCTCCCTAAATACAAAGAGATGGGGGAAAGATGGCGTCTCCCTAAATACAAAGAGATGGGGGAAAGATGGCGTCTCCCTAAATACAAAGAGATGGGGGAAAGATGGCGTCTCCCTAAATACAAAGAGATGGGGGAAAGATGGCGTCTCCCTAAATACAAAGAGATGGGGGAAAGATGGTGTCTCTCTAAATACAAAGAGATGGGAGAAAGATGGTGTCTCCCTAAATACAAAGAGATGGGGGAAAGATGGCGTCTCCCTAAATACAAAGAGATGGGGGAAAGATGGCGTCTCCCTAAATACAAAGAGATGGGGGAAAGATGGTGTCTCCCTAAATACAAAGAGATGGGGGAAAGATGGCGTCTCCCTAAATACAAAGAGATGGGGGAAAGATGGTGTCTCTCTAAATACAAAGAGATGGGAGAAAGATGGTGTCTCCCTAAATACAAAGAGATGGGGGAAAGATGGCGTCTCCCTAAATACAAAGAGATGGGGGAAAGATGGCGTCTCCCTAAATACAAAGAGATGGGGGAAAGATGGTGTCTCCCTAAATACAAAGAGATGGGGGAAAGATGGCGTCTCCCTAAATACAAAGAGATGGGGGAAAGATGGCGTCTCCCTAAATACAAAGAGATGGGGGAAAGATGGTGTCTCTCTAAATACAAAGAGATGGGAGAAAGATGGCGTCTACCTAAATACAAAGAGATGGGGGAAAGATGGCGTCTCCCTAAATACAAAGAGATGGGGGAAAGATGGCGTCTCCCTAAATACAAAGAGATGGGGGAAAGATGGCGTCTCCCTAAATACAAAGAGATGGGGGAAAGATGGTGTCTCCCTAAATACAAAGAGATGGGGGAAAGATGGCGTCTCCCTAAATACAAAGAGATGGGGGAAGGATGGTGTCTCCCTAAATACAAAGAGATGGGGGAAAGATGGCGTCTCCCTAAATACAAAGAGATGGGAGAAAGATGGCGTCTCCCTAAATACAAAGAGATGGGGGAAAGATGGCGTCTCCCTAAATACAAATAGATGGGGGAAAGATGGCGTCTCCCTAAATACAAAGAGATGGGGGAAAGATGGCGTCAAAGAGATGGGGGAAGGATGGTGTCTCCCTAAATACAAAGAGATGGGGGAAAGATGGCGTCTCCCTAAATACAAAGAGATGGGGGAAAGATGGCGTCTCCCTAAATACAAAGAGATGGGGGAAAGATGGCGTCTCCCTAAATATAAAGAGATGGGGGAAAGATGGCGTCTCCCTAAATACAAAGAGATGGGGGAAAGATGGCGTCTCCCTAAATACAAAGAGATGGGGGAAAGATGGTGTCTCTCTAAATACAAAGAGATGGGGGAAAGATGGCGTCTCCCTAAATACAAAGAGATGGGGGAAAGATGGCGTCTCCCTAAATACAAAGAGATGGGGGAAAGATGGCGTCTCCCTAAATACAAAGAGATGGGGGAAAGATGGCGTCTCCCTAAATACAAAGAGATGGGGGAAAGATGGTGTCTCCCTAAATACAAAGAGATGGGGGAAAGATGGCGTCTCCCTAAATACAAAGAGATGGGGGAAAGATGGCGTCTCCCTAAATACAAAGAGATGGGGGAAAGATTGCGTCTCCCTAAATACAAAGAGATGGGGGAAAGATGGTGTCTCTCTAAATACAAAGAGATGGGGGAAAGATGGCGTCTCCCTAAATACAAAGAGATGGGAGAAAGATGGCATCTCCCTAAATACAAAGAGATGGGAGAAAGATGGTGTCTCTCTAAATACAAAGAGATGGGGGAAAGATGGCGTCTCCCTAAATACAAAGAGATGGGGGAAAGACGGTGTCTCCCTAAATACAAAGAGATGGGGGAAAGATGGTGTCTCTCTAAATACAAAGAGATGGGAGAAAGATGGTGTCTCTCTAAATACAAAGAGATGGGGGAAAGATGGCGTCTCCCTAAATACAAAGAGATGGGGGAAAGATGGCGTCTCCCTAAATACAAAGAGATGGGGGAAAGATGGCGTCTCCCTAAATACAAAGAGATGGGGGAAAGATGGCGTCTCCCTAAATACAAAGAGATGGGGGAAAGATGGTGTCTCCCTAAATACAAAGAGATGTGGGAAAGATGGTGTCTCTCTAAATACAAAGAGATGGAGGAAAGATGGTGTCTCCCTAAATACAAAGAGATGGGGGAAAGATGGCGTCTCCCTAAATACAAAGAGATGGGGGAAAGATGGCGTCTCCCTAAATACAAAGAGATGGGGGAAAGATGGTGTCTCCCTAAATACAAAGAGATGGGGGAAAGATGGTGTCTCTCTAAATACAAAGAGATGGGGGAAAGATGGTGTCTCCCTAAATACAAAGAGATGGGGGAAAGACGGTGTCTCCCCACATCCAACATACAAACAAACACAGACAGGCAGGTTACTGTAAAGCACTTTGTGACTGTTTGATGTAAAAGGGCTTTAGAAATACAATTGATTGATTTAATTGCTGGGTCCACTCAGCCCTGCCTCAAACACCAGGGTCTTACTGTATCATCTGTATTCTCTCCCTGCAGACCAGCCTGCTGACCAGCCTGCTGACAAGCCACTGTCAACACATCAGGCCTCCCGAGGTCTCCTCAGATCTACGAATCTATAAGAGGTCTTCCCACTAGACTGGAGCACTCTAGTCAAGTGGTTCTCAACCTTGTCCTTTCAGAGGACCACTACTGTCAAGCGCTGGACAGGAATCGCTGCTGTAGTCTATAGCCAGCCTGCTGACCAGCCTGCTGACCATTCCCTGAGGCCTCAGATCTGTATATCTATCAGAGGTATTTCCACTACAGCAATCTGTTACTAGAGCATGCTGCAGCATACTGCACGCCTAGCTATAGCCAGAAAGGCTAAATGGAGATATCATCTACAGTATCTGCATCTCATTATGGGACCACAGGAATGAGGCCTTATCTGCAATGGTTCCTTAAATAACTAAATGTAATCTAAAATGTAATCTAATCTACAGTGAGGGAAATAAGTATTTGATCCCCTGCTGATTTTGTACGTTTGCCCACTGACAAAGAAATTATCAGTCTATCATTTTAATGGTAGGTTTATTTGAACAGTGAGACACAGAATAACAACAACAAAATCCAGAAAAACGCATGTCAAAAATGTTATACATTGATTTGCATTTTAATGAGGGAAATAAGTATTTGACCCCTCTGCAAAACATGACTTAGTACTTGGTGGCAAAACCCTTGTTGGCAATCACAGAGGTCAGACGTTTCTTGTAGTTGGCCACCAGGTTTGCACACATCTCAGGAGGGATTTTGTCCCACTCCTCTTTGCAGATCTTCTTCAAGTCATTAAGGTTTCGAAGCTGACGTTTGGCAACTCGAACCTTCAGCTTCCTCCACAGATTTGCTATGGGATTAAGGTCTGGAGACTGGCTAGGCCACTCCAGGACCTTAATGTGCCTCTTCTTGAGCCACTCCTTTGTTGCCTTGGCCGTGTGTTTTGGGTCATTGTCATGCTGGAATACCCATCCACGACCCATTTTCAATGCCCTGGCTGAGGGAAGGAGGTTCTCAAGCAAGATTTGACGGTACATGGCCCCTTCCATCGTCCCTTTGATGCGGTGAAGTTGTCCTGTCCCCTTAGCAGAAAAACACCCCCAAAGCATAATGTTTCCACCTCCATGTTTGACGGTGGGGATGGTGTTCTTGGGGTCATAGGCAGCATTCCTCCTCCTCCAAACACGGCGAGTTGAGTTGATGCCAAAGAGCTCGATTTTGGTCTCATCTGACCACAACACTTTCACCCAGTTCTCCTCTGAATCATTCAGATGTTCATTTGCAAACTTCAGATGGGCCTGTGTATGTGCTTTCCTGAGCAGGGGGACCTTGCGGGCGCTGCAGGATTTCAGTCCTTCACGGCGTAGTGTGTTACCAATTGTTTTCTTGGTGACTATGGTTCCAGCTGCCTTGAGATCATTGACAAGATCCTCCTGTGTAGTTCTGGGCTGATTCCTCACCGTTCTCATGATCATTGCAACTCCACGAGGTGAGATCTTGCATGGAGCCCCAGGCTGAGGGAGATTGACAGTTCTTTTGTGTTTCTTCCATTTGCGAATAATCGCACCAACTGTTGTCACCTTCTCACCAAGCTGCTTGGTGATGGTCTTGTAGCCCATTACAGGCTTGTGTAGGTCTACAATCTTGTCCCTGACATCCTTGGAGAGCTCTTTGGTCTTGGCCATGGTGGAGAGTTTGGAATCTGATTGATTGATTGCTTCTGTGGACAGGTGTCTTTTATACAGGTAACAAGCTGAGATTAGGAGCACTCCCTTTAAGAGTGTGCTTCTAATCTCAGCTCATTACCTGTATAAAAGACACCTGGGAGCCAGAAATCTTTCTGATTGAGAGGGGGTCAAATACGTATTTCCCTCATTAAAATGCAAATCAATTAATAACATTTTTGACATGCGTTTTTTGAGGATTTTTTTGTTGTTATTCTGTCTCTCACTGTTCAAACTTTTGAGGACACAAGCTCAAGTACAGAGTAATAATGCTGATTAAATATGAAAATATGAAATATTTTATGATGTATTTCCTATTCAACCAAACTGTATGAATAAGGCTTGAAATGACTTATATGCTTTCTAAATATAGTATAATCAAATTATAAAACAACTAACTATATGATTTCACCTTTCTTATAACTGTAAATGACATATTTGCATGTTTAATGTTAGAGAAAATGTGCATATTTTTTGATGAACAGTCAAAAGTGTGAATAAAATGGTAGGAGGGTCATCCCAGCTTCAAGTGGTATCAGATTTCACAACCTAGGTCCCACAGGCGGAAGAGATACACTCATGTGTCCGTGAGAACCAGGGCTACCGCTCAACGCGAGCCATTTCGATCTACGGTGTCCATAGATCGATTTCTAAGCGAAAATGTCGGTCGGAACTGGTACCAGAACCACGCAGGTCCTCTATACAGGGGACATTACATCTAAGAGAGATGCTGTCTCTTTGTTCCCACACTGATTTTGTATGGACAGAGAGAGAGATGGAAGGAGGTGCATGTAATAAAGAGATGTAGTATAAGTGGTAGTGTGTGATGGAGAGAGAGAGAGAGAGAAATAAGAGAGAGAGAGAGAGAGAGAGAGTGTGTGTAATGCAGAGAAAGAGTTACAATGTGGGATGGGAGGAGGGGTAGAGGTCGTGTGATGTTGAGTGATAGATACCAGGGTTATTCAACTGTTACCCTATGAGATCCGGAGCCTGCTGGTTACTATACCAGGGTTATTCAACTGTTACCCTACGAGATCCGGAGCCTGCTGGTTACTATACCAGGGTTATTCAACTGTTACCCTACGAGATCCGGAGCCTGCTGGTTACTATACCAGGGTTATTCAACTGTTACCCTACGAGATCCGGAGCCTGCTGGTTACTATACCAGGGTTATTCAACTGTTACCCTACGAGATCCGGGGCCTGCTGGTTACTATACCAGGGTTATTCAACTGTTACCCTACGAGATCCGGAGCCTGCTGGTTACTATACCAGGGTTATTCAACTGTTACCCTACGAGATCCGGAGCCTGCTGGTTACTATACCAGGGGTATTCAACTGTTACCCTACGAGATCCGGAGCCTGCTGGTTACTATACCAGGGTTATTCAACTGTTACCCTACGAGAACCGGAGCCTGCTGGTTACTATACCAGGGTTATTCAACTGTTACCCTACGAGATCCGGAGCCTGCTGGTTACTATACCAGGGGTATTCAACTGTTACCCTACGAGATCCGGAGCCTGCTGGTTACTATACCAGGGGTATTCAACTGTTACCCTACGAGATCCGGAGCCTGCTGGTTACTATACCAGGGTTATTCAACTGTTACCCTACGAGATCCGGGGCCTGCTGGTTACTATACCAGGGGTATTCAACTGTTACCCTACGAGATCCGGGGCCTGCTGGTTACTATACCAGGGTTATTCAACTGTTACCCTACGAGATCCGGAGCCTGCTGGTTACTATACCAGGGTTATTCAACTGTTACCCTACGAGATCCGGGGCCTGCTGGTTACTATACCAGGGGTATTCAACTGTTACCCTACGAGGTCAGAGCCTGCTGGTTACTATACCAGGGTTATTCAACTGTTACCCTACCAGGTCCGGGGCCTGCTGGTTACTATACCAGGGGTATTCAACTGTTACCCTACCAGGTCCGAGGCCTGCTGGTTTTCTCTTCTAACTGATCATTAATTGCACCCACCTGGTGTCCCAGGTGTAAATCAGTCCCTGATTAGAGGGGAACAATTTAAAAAAGCAGTGGAATTGGCTTCAAGGTCCAGAGTTGAGTTTGAGGGCTTTACGAGATGGGAGAAGTGTGTACCAGATGGGAGAAGTGTGTACCAGATGGGAGAAGTGTGTACCAGATGGGAGAAGTGTGTACCAGAGTATTCAGTAAATGTCTTACCCAGGTCCATGCTCTTGGAGGACTTGGTGTGGTGGTACTGTGGCTGGGCCTGCTGTGGTCCAGAGCCGGACCTAGTGGAGCTCTCCCCTGGGGCTGGTCCAAGGCTGGGCCTAGTGGAGCTCTCCCCTGGGGCTGGTCCAGAGCTGGGCCTAGTGGAGCTCTCCCCTGGGGCTGGTCCAGGGCTGGGCCTAGTGGAGCTCTCCCCTGGGGCTGGTCCAGGGCTGGGCCTAGTGGAGCTCTCCCCTGGGGCTGGTCCAGGGCTGGGCCTAGTGGAGCTCTCCCCTGGGGCTGGGCTCAGGCCATCCTGACGGGGAGATGTAAGATTCATCTCCTCTTCATCCTCCTCTTCCCCGATGAGGACAGAACCATTAGAGACTGGAGAGGAGGAGGAGATCACAGAGCAATCACCACACACAATATATGGAAAGACTCCATTCAAATGGCCATCGAAATGTTAGCTATTAAAATCAGATCCAACAATAATATCAAGGGATTAGAAATCCAGGACTTAAAAACAAAGGTGTCATTGTACGCTGATGATTTATGTTTTCTTTTAAATCCACAACTTGAATCCCTCCACAGCCTCATAGAGGATCTAGATACATTTTCTAACCTCTCTGGATTACAACCAAATTATGATAAATGTACTATATTATGTATTGGATCACTAAAAAATACAATTTTTACATTACCATGTAGTTTACCAATAAAATGGTCTGATGGTGATGTGGATATACTCGGAATACATATCCCAAAGGAAATAAATGATCTCACTTCAATACATTTTAATAGAAAGTTGGCAAAAATAGAAAATATCTTGCTACCATGGAAAGGTAAATACCTGTCTATTTGTGGAAAAATCACCCTGATTAACTCTTTAGTATTATCCCAGTTTACCTATTTGCTTATGGTCTTGCCTACGCCTAGCGAAAAGTTTTTTAAATGATATGAGAAAAAAATAAAATAATAATATTTGGAACGGCAAGCCAGACTAAATTAAACGGCCTATTTATATAATGAATATGAATTCAGAGGACAGAAATGATTAAATATTAAAACATTAGACCTATCACTAAAAGCTTCAGTCATACAAAAGTTATACTTAAATCCGAACTGGTTCTGTAGCAAATTAGTAAGATTGTCTCACCTAATGTTCAAGAACGGCCTTTTTCTCTTTATTCAGATTACAACCTCTCACTTTCAGTTATTTGAAAAGGAAATCATCTCCCAAATATCACTATTTCTAAAACAAGCCATAGAAAGTTGGTTGCAATTTCAATTTAATCCTCCAGAAACGACAGAACAAATAATGCAACAAATATTGTGGTTAAACTCAAATATACTAATTGATAAAAAGCCAGTATTTTTTAATAAAAATAAATAAATAAATAAAAGGTATAATCTTCGTAAATGATATCATCGGTAGGACTGGTGGAGTTATGTCGCACATGCAGCTAACAAAAACATATGGAAATGTCTCCTCTACCCAAAATTACAACCAAATAATTGCAACATTACCAAAATAATGGAAGAGGAAAGTGGAAAAAAGTAAGGAACTTGTCTGTCGGCCGCATTAAAGAACATCATTGGTTAAAGAAAATTGTGATAAATAAAAAAGTATACCAGTTTAATTTAAAGACCAAAGGATTGACAGCCGTCCCATATAGATTGCAAAATAGTTGGGAAGAGATTTTTGACGTACCGATTCCATGGCACATGGTTTATGAACTGATACGCAAAACGACGCCATATTCAAAACTTTGAATTTTTCTATTTAAATGATTATACAAAATTCTAGCTACCAATAGAATGTTATTTATATGAGGGATACGATCTTCCCAGCTCTGCAGATTTTGCTGCGAAGAGACAGAATCATTAGATCATTTGTTTTGGTTCTGTCCATTTGTAGCTTGTTTACCCTTCCCCAGATCTGTGGCTCGACACAATCCTGTCTCGGAGCTCTACGGACAATTCCTTCGACCTCATGGCTTGGTTTTTGCTCTGACATGGACTGTAAACTGTGGGACCTTACATAGACAGGTGTGTGTGCCTTTCCAAATCAGGTCCAATCAGCTAAATTTACTACAGGTGGACTCCAATCAAGTTGTTGAAACATCTCAAGGATGATCAATGGAAACAGGATGAACCTGAGCTCAATTTCGAGTCTCATAGCAAAGGGTCTGAATACTTATGTAAATAAGATATTTGTTTTTATTTTAATAAATTGTCATTATGGGGTATTGTGTGTAGATTGATGAGGATTTTTATTTATTTAATCAATTTTAGAATAAGACTGTAACGTAACAAAACTTGGAAAAAGGGAAGGGCTCTGAATACTTTCCAAATGCCCTGTATCTCTGGAGTGAATCAGGAGGCATTGCAGGGGGTGTGGCAATCACTGTGGTCAGACAGTCGGCGCATCTGAATTTGATGCCATTTTGGCAGTGTAGAGAAATGTTTGTATTTTTAAGTCAATTTCCTGCAATTCTACACATTTTGCTGTGTTCTTTTGGTCAAACATAATAACAAAATCAATACTGCTAAATTCAGTTTTTGTCTAGTTTTTATTTGGGTAACTGATCATTTATATAATAAAAAAATATATAGGTACATTATATTTTCTACATACTTTATATATTTAAATGTTTTAGTTGTTTAAGTTTAAAGTGAAAGTGTTTTTCCATCCCAAAAAACCCGCTTAGGTGGCCCACTCAAGGAAATCCCTGTGTGTGTGTGTGTGTGTGTGTGTGTGTGTGTGTGTGTGTGTGTGTGTGTCCTGCTCAGCCCAGTCAAAACTGTTCGCTGCTCTGGCACCCCAATGGTGGAACAAGCTCCCTCACGAGTCACTCACCACCTTCCGGAGACACTTGAAACCCCACCTCTTTAAGGAATACCTGGGATAGGATAAAGTAATCCTTCTACCACCCCCTTACCCCCCCCAAAAAAATAATAATAATTATATATATATATATATATATATATATATATATATATATAACCAATTTACAATGTATTGTTTTTTGTTTTTTTTCAATTTTTTTAATTTATAGAGTACATTTGTAATTTTCATTTGTTTTATATACATCCTCATAGAGGATAATGTACTCTATAAATTAAAAAAGTAGAAAAATAAATAAAAAATACATTGTAAAGTGGTTATCCCACTGGCTATCATAAGGTGAATGCACCAATTTGTAAGTCGCTCTGGATAAGAGTGTCTGCTAAATGACGTAAATGTAAATGTATTGTGTACTATGTACAGGTGCAGTGTGGACATACAGTGGGGAGAACAAGTATTTGATACACTGCCGATTTTTCAGGTTTTCCTACTTACAAAGCATGTAGAGGTCTGTAATTTTTATCATAGGTACACTTCAACTGTGAGAGACAGAATCTAAAACAAAAATCCAGAAAATCACATTGTATGATTTTTAAGTAATTAATTTGCATTTTATTGCATGACATAAGTATTTGATACATCAGAAAAGCAGAACATAATATTTGGTACAGAAACCTTTGTTTGCAATTACAGAGATAATACGTTTCCTGTAGGTCTTGACCAGGTTTGCACACACTGCAGCAGGGATTTTGGCCCACTCCTCCATACAGACCTTCTCCAGATCCTTCAGATTTCTGGGCTGTCGCTGGGCAATACAGACTTTCAGCTCCCTCCAAAGATTTTCTATTGGGTTCAGGTCTGGAGACTGGCTAGGCCACTCCAGGACCTTGAGATGCTTCTTACGGAGCCACTCCTTAGTTGCCCTGGCTGTGTGTTTCGGGTCATTGTCATGCTGGAAGACCCAGCCACGACCCATCTTCAATGCTCTTACTGAGGGAAGGAGGTTGTTGGCCAAGATCTCGCGATACATGGCCCCATCCATCCTCCCCTCAATACGGTGCAGTCGTCCTGTCCCCTTTGCAGAAAAGCATCCACAAAGAATGATGTTTCCACTTCCATACTTCACGGTTGGGATGGTGTTCTTGGGGTTGTACTCATCCTTCTTCTTCCTCCAAACACGGCGAGTGGAGTTTAGACCAAAAAGCTCTATTTTTGTCTCATCAGACCACATGACCTTCTCCCATTCCTCCTCTGGATCATCCAGATGGTCATTGACAAACTTCAGACGGGCCTGGACATGCGCTGGCTTGAGCAGGGGGACCTTGCGTGCGCTGCAGGATTTTAATCCATGACAGTGTAGTGTGTTACTAATGGTTTTCTTTGAGACTGTGGTCCCAGCTCTCTTCAGGTCATTGACCAGGTCCTGCAATGTAGCTCTGGGCTGATTCCTCACCTTCCTCATTAGCATTGATGCCCCACGAGGTGAGATCTTGCATGGAGCCCCAGATCGAGGGTGATTGACCATCATCTTGAAATTCTTCCATTTTCTAATAATTGCGCCAACAGTTGTTGCCTTCTCACCAAGCTGCTTGCCTATTGTCCTGTAGCCCATCCCAGCCTTGTGCAGGTCTACAATTTTATCCCTGATGTCCTTACACAGCTCTCTGGTCTTGGCCATTGTGGAGAGGTTGGAGTCTGTTTGATTGCGTGTGTGGACAGGTGTCTTTTATACAGGTAACGAGTTCAAACAGGTGCAGTTAATACAGGTAATGAGTGGAGAACAGGAGGGCTTCTTAAATAAAAACTAACAGGTCTGTGAGAGCCGGAATTCTTACTGGTTGGTAGGTGATCAAATACTTATGTCATGCAATACAATGCAAATTAATTACTTAAAAATCATACAATGTGATTTTCTGGATTTTTGTTTTAGATTCCGTCTCTCACAGTTGAAGTGTACCTATGATACAAATTACAGACCTCTACATGCTTTGTAAGTAGGAAAACCTGCAAAATCAGCAGTGTATCAAATACTTGTTCTCCCCACTGTATGTGTGTTCAGGATGCTAATCACTGTACATGGTTTTCTGTCTGTTTGGATGGAGGAGCTGCATGAGGCTCAGTAAGAGTGGAAATCACCACTGACAAACCGATACAGCACTGACTACAGGATACAGCACTGACTACAGGATACAGCACTGACTACAGGATACAGCACTGACTACAGCATACAGCACTGACTACAGGATACAGCACTGACTACAGGATACAGCACTGACTACAGGATACAGCACTGACTACAGGATACAGCACTGACTACAGCATACAGCACTGACTACAGCATACAGCACTGACTACAGGATACAGCACTGACTACAGGATACAGCACTGACTACAGGATACAGCACTGACTACAGCATACAGCACTGACTACAGGATACAGCACTGACTACAGGATACAGCACTGACTACAGCATACAGCACTGACTACAGGATACAGCACTGACTACAGGATACAGCACTGACTACAGCATACAGCACTGACTACAGCATACAGCACTGACTACAGCATACAGCACTGACTACAGGATACAGCACTGACTACAGCATACAGCACTGACTACAGCATACAGCACTGACTACAGGATACATCACTGACTACAGGATACAGCACTGACTACAGCATACAGCACTGACTACAGCATACAGCACTGACTACAGCATACAGCACTGACTACAGGATACAGCACTGACTACAGGATACATCACTGACTACAGCATACAGCACTGACTACAGCATACAGCACTGACTACAGCATACAGCACTGACTACAGGATACAGCACTGACTACAGGATACATCACTGACTACAGCATACAGCACTGACTACAGCATACAGCACTGACTACAGCATACAGCACTGACTACAGGATACAGCACTGACTACAGGATACAGCACTGACTACAGCATACAGCACTGACTACAGGATACAGCACTGACTACAGGATACAGCACTGACTACAGGATACAGCACTGACTACAGGATACAGCACTGACTACAGCATACAGCACTGACTACAGGATACAGCACTGACTACATCATACAGCACTGACTACAGCATACAACACTGACTACAGGATACAGCACTGACTACAGCATACAGCACTGACTACAGCATACAGCACTGACTACAGGATACAGCACTGACTACAGCATACAGCACTGACTACAGGATACAGCACTGACTACAGGATACAGCACTGACTACAGCATACAGCACTGACTACAGGATACAGCACTGACTACAGCATACAGCACTGACTACAGGATACAGCACTGACTACAGGATACAGCACTGACTACAGGATTCAGCACTGACTACAGCATACAGCACTGACTACAGGATACAGCACTGACTACAGCATACAGCACTGACTACAGCATACAGCACTGACTACAGGATACAGCACTGACTACAGGATACAGCACTGACTACAGGATACAGCACTGACTACAGCATACAGCACTGACTACAGCATACAGCACTGACTACAGGATACAGCACTGACTACAGGATACAGCACTGACTACAGCATACAGCACTGACTACAGGATACAGCACTGACTACAGGATACAGCACTGACTACAGCATACAGCACTGACTACAGGATACAGCACTGACTACAGGATACAGCACTGACTACAGCATACAGCACTGACTACAGGATACAGCACTGACTACATCATACAGCACTGACTACAGCATACAACACTGACTACAGGATACAGCACTGACTACAGCATACAGCACTGACTACAGCATACAGCACTGACTACAGGATACAGCACTGACTACAGCATACAGCACTGACTACAGGATACAGCACTGACTACAGCATACAGCACTGACTACAGGATACAGCACTGACTACAGCATACAGCACTGACTACAGGATACAGCACTGACTACAGGATACAGCACTGACTACAGGATTCAGCACTGACTACAGCATACAGCACTGACTACAGGATACAGCACTGACTACAGCATACAGCACTGACTACAGCATACAGCACTGACTACAGGATACAGCACTGACTACAGGATACAGCACTGACTACAGGATACAGCACTGACTACAGCATACAGCACTGACTACAGGATACAGCACTGACTACAGGATACAGCACTGACTACAGCATACAGCACTGACTACAGGATACAGCACTGACTACAGGATACAGCACTGACTACAGGATACAGCACTGACTACAGCATACAGCACTGACTACAGGATACAGCACTGACTACAGGATACAGCACTGACTACAGCATACAGCACTGACTACAGGATACAGCACTGACTACATCATGCATCACTGACTACAGGATACAGCACTGACTACAGCATACAGCACTGACTACAGCATACAGCACTGACTACAGCATACAGCACTGACTACAGCATACAGCACTGACTACAGGATACAGCACTGACTACAGGATACAGCACTGACTACAGCATACAGCACTGACTACAGGATACAGCACTGACTACAGCATACAGCACTGACTACAGGATACAGCACTCACTACAGCATACAGCACTGACTACAGCATACAGCACTGACTACAGCATACAGCACTGACTACAGCATACAGCACTGACTACAGCATACAGCACTGACTACAGGATACAGCACTGACTACAGGATACAGCACTGACTACAGGATACAGCACACACACTCATCATTCCTTATAACACACACACACACACACACACACTCATCATTCCTTATAACACACACACACTCATCATTCCTTATAACACACACACACACACACACACACACACACACACACTAATCATTCCTTATAACACACACACACACACACACACACATTCATCATTCCTTATAACACACACACACTCATCATTCCTTATAACACACACACACACACACACACAGTCATCATTCCTTATAACACACACACTCATCATTCCTTATAACACACACACACACACACACACACACACACACACACACACACACCTTCCCCTGCTTCTCTCTCCCTCTCTTTCACCATGTCACTCTCTCACTCTTTCACCATGTCTCTCACTCACTCTTTCTCACTACTTATATATTTCGTTCTCTCTCCCCCCTTCTCTCTTTCTCTCCCCCTCCACACACTATCACATCCATATGTATCTGCTAGAGTGTTTGCAGAGCGGCACAGAGGAGATTATTAATACCGCTGCTTTAACGCAAAGAGCTATTAATCAATCACCTACACAGCAGACGTCTTATTGACTTAGTTTCACTACCGCAAGTGTTCTTCCCCACGGAGGGTTAAACATCCTCTTATCTCATAACAGTATGACACATCAATATGATAAGTTGTTCCAGTCAGCTGGCTGTGTGTGGTGGTGATATGTATTACTGGAAGGACTTACTAGGGAGCTGAAACAGATCAATGTCCTACTGGGTTTCAGTCATAACATGGCTGTGTAATGAACCACCCCCTGAGACTGGAGACCAGACAGACTGATACATAGCACTGTCTCTTCTCAACTTCAGTTAACCCTCTTAATCCATCACGGTGCTCTACAGAAACATTCTGAACTTCAGTTAAACCTCTTAATCCATCACGGTGCTCTACAGAAACATTCTGAACTTCAGTTAAACCTCTTAATCCATCACGGTGCTCTACAGAAACATTCAGAACTTCAGTTAAACCTCTTAATCCATCACGGTGCTCTACAGAAACATTCAGAACTTCAGTTAATCCTCTTAATCCATCACGGTGCTCTACAGAAACATTCAGAACTTCAGTTAATCCTCTTAATCCTCCAATGTGCTCTACAGAAACATTCAGAACTTCAGTTAATCCTCTTAATCCATCACGGTGCTCTACAGAAACATTCAGAACTTCAGTTAATCCTCTTAATCCATCACGGTGCTCTACAGAAACATTCAGAACTTCAGTTAATCCTCTTAATCCTCCAATGTGCTCTACAGAAACATTCAGAACTTCAGTTAATCCTCTTAATCCATCACGGTGCTCTACAGAAACATTCAGAACTTCAGTTAATCCTCTTAATCCATCACGGTGCTCTACAGAAACATTCAGAACTTCAGTTAATCCTCTTAATCCATCACGGTGCTCTACAGAAACATTCAGAACTTCAGTTAATCCTCTTAATCCATCACGGTGCTCTACAGAAACATTCAGAACTTCAGTTAATCCTCTTAATCCTCCAATGTGCTCTACAGAAACATTCAGAACTTCAGTTAATCCTCTTAATCCTCCAATGTGCTCTACAGAAACATTCAGAACTTCAGTTAATCCTCTTAATCCATCACGGTGCTCTACAGAAACATTCAGAACTTCAGTTAATCCTCTTAATCCATCACGGTGCTCTACAGAAACATTCAGAACTTCAGTTAATCCTCTTAATCCTCCATGGTGCTCTACAGAAACATCCAGTCATCCAGTGCCTTCAGAAAGCATTCATCACCTTTGGCAGCGACTACAGCTGTCTCGCTCCCTTTCGCTATCTACCCCTCTCTCTCATTTTCCCTCTCTTCCACAATGTCTCTCTCTCTCTCTTTCACCATGTCCCTCTCTCTCTTTCACCATGTCTCTCTCCCTCTCTTTCACCATGTCTCTCCCTCTCTTTCACCATGTCTCTCTCTCTCTTTCACCATGTCTCTCTCCCTCTCTTTCACCATGTCTCTCGCTCTCTCTTTCACCATGTCTCTCGCTCTCTCTTTCACCATGTCTCTCTCCCTCTCTTTCACCATGTCTCTCTCTCTCTCTTTCACCATGTCCCTCTCTCTCTTTCACCATGTCTCTCGCTCTCTCTTTCACCATGTCTCTCTCTCTCTCTTTCACCATGTCTCTCGCTCTCTCTTTCACCATGTCTCTCGCTCTCTCTTTCACCATGTCTCTCTCCCTCTCTTTCACCATGTCTCTCGCTCTCTCTTTCACCATGTCTCTCGCTCTCTCTTTCACCATGTCTCTCTCCCTCTCTTTCACCATGTCTCTCTCTCTCTCTTTCACCATGTCTCTCTCTCTCTCTTTCACCATGTCTCTCTCTCTCTCTTTCACCATGTCTCTCGCTCTCTCTTTCACCATGTCTCTCTCTCTCTCTTTCACCATGTCTCTCGCTCTCTCTTTCACCATGTCTCTCTCTCTCTCTTTCACCATGTCTCTCGCTCTCTCTTTCACCATGTCTCTCGCTCTCTCTTTCACCATGTCTCTCGCTCTCTCTTTCACCATGTCTCTCGCTCTCTCTTTCACCATGTCTCTCGCTCTCTCTTTCACCATGTCTCTCGCTCTCTCTTTCACCATGTCTCTCTCTCTCTCTTTCACCATGTCTCTCTCTCTCTTTCACCATGTCTCTCTCTCTCTCTTTCACCATGTCTCTCTCTCTCTCTCTTTCACCATGTCTCTCTCTCTCTCTTTCACCATGTCTCTCTCTCTCTCTTTCACCATGTCTCTCCCTCTCTTTCACCATGTCTCTCCCTCTCTTTCACCATGTCTCTCTCCCTCTCTCTTTCACCATGTCTCTCGCTCTCTCTTTCACCATGTCTCTCGCTCTCTCTTTCACCATGTCTCTCTCTCTCTCTTTCACCATGTCTCTCTCTCTCTCTCTCTTCCACCATGTCTCTCTCCCTCTTTCACCATGTCTCTCTCTCTCTCTCTTCCACCATGTCTCTCTCCCTCTTTCACCATGTCTCTCTCTCTCTCTCTCTCTTCCACCATGTCTCTCTCCCTCTTTCACCATGTCTCTCTCTCTCTTCCACCATGTCTCTCTCTCTCTTTCACCATGTCTCTCTCGCTCTCTCTTTCACCATGTCTCTCTCTCTCTTTCACCATGTCTCTCTCCCTCTCTCTTTCACCATGTCTCTCTCCCTCTCTCTTTCACCATGTCTCTCTCCCTCTCTCTTTCACCATGTCTCTCTCTTTCTCACTACTTTGCAGAGCGGCACAGAGGAGATTATTAATACCCCTACTTTAACGGACACCTACTTTAACGGACACATACTTTAACGGACACCTGGATTGTACAATATTTGCCCATTATTTTATTTTTTAACTATTCAAGCTCACAGAAGTTGGTTTACGATCATTGCTAGACAGACATTTTCAAGCCTTGCTATAGATTTTCAAGCCAATTTAAGTCAAAACTGTAACTAGCCCACTCAGGAACATTCAATGTCATCTTGGTAAGCAACTCCAGTGTATATTTGGCCTTGAGTTTTATTATCCTGCTAAAAGGTGAATTTGTCTCCCAGTGTCTGGTGGAAAGCAGACTGAACCAGGTTTTCCTCTAGAATTTTGCCGGTGCTTAGCTCTATTCTGTTTATTTTTATTGAGAAACAAAAGACTCCTAGTCCTTGCCGATGACGAGCATATCCATAACATGATGCACTCACCACCATGCTTGAAAATATGAAGAGTGGTACACAGTGATGTGTTGGATTTGCCCCAAACATAACACTTTATATTCAGGTGAAAAAGTTAGTTAGTGCCTTATTGCAAGCAGGATGCGCGTTTTGGAATATTGTTTCTTCTGTACAGACTTCCTTATTTTCACTCTGTCATATAGGTTAGTATTAGGGAGTAACTACAATGTTGTTGATCCATCCTCAGTTTTTCTCCTATCACAACAATTAAACTCTAATCATCATTGGCGTCATTGTGAAATCCCTCAGCAGTTTCCTTCCTCTCCGGCAACTGAGTTAGGAAGGACGCCTGCATCGTTGTAGTGACTGAGTGTATTGATACACCATCCAAAGTGTAATTCATAACTTCACCATGCTCAAAGGGATATTCAGTATCTTTTTTTTATTTTTTATATATATACCCATCTACCAATAGGAGCCCTTCTTTGCGAGGCATTGGAAAACCACCCTGGTCTTTGTTGTTGAATCTGTGCTTGAAATTCACTACTCGACTGAGGGACCTTAAAGATAATTACATGTGTGGGGTACAGAGATGGGATAATCATTCAAAAATCATGTTAACCACTTTTATTGCACACAGATTGAGTCCATGCAAGTTATGTGACTTGTTAAGAAATGTACTCCTGAACTTATTTAGGCTTGCCATAACAAAGTGGTTGAATACTTATTGACTCAATACATTTAAGCTTTTAAATGTTTATTAATTTGTAAAAATTTCACTTGGACATTGCAGGGTATTGTGTGTAAATCAACAGCAAAAAATCTCAATTTAATCCATTTTAAATTCAAATGTAGAAAAGGTCCAGGGGTGTGAACACTTTCTAAAGGCACTGTAGATGGGCTTGGGAAAATTACAGAGTGTGGCTTTAAGGCCAAGGCTAGCCGATATTACCATATTAAATTTGACTTGGCCTACAAGATTCAATTTGACTTGGCCTACCAGATTCAATTTGACTTGGCCTACCGGATTCAATTTGACTTGGCCTACCGGATTCAATTTGACTTGGCCTACCGGATTCAATTTGACTTGGCCTACCGGATTCAATTTGACTTGGCCTACCGGATTCAATTTGACTTGGCCTACCGGATTCAATTTGACTTGGCCTACCGGATTCAATTTGACTTGGCCTACCGGATTCAATTTGATTTGGCCTACCGGATTCAATTTGACTTGGCCTACCGGATTCAATTTGACTTGGCCTACCGGATTCAATTTGACTTGGCCTACCGGATTCAATTTGACTTGGCCTACCGGATTCAATTTGACTTGGCCTACCGGATTCAATTTGACTTGGCCTACCGGATTCAATTTGACTTGGCCTACCGGATTCAATTTGACTTGGCCTACCGGATTCAATTTGACTTGGCCTACCGGATTCAATTTGACTTGGCCTACCGGATTCAATTTGACTTGGCCTACCGGATTCAATTTGACTTGGCCTACCGGATTCAATTTGACTTGGCCTACCGGATTCAATTTGACTTGGCCTACCAGATTCAATTTGACTTGGCCTACCGGATTCAATTTGACTTGGCCTACCAGATTCAATTTGACTTGGCCTACCGGATTCAATTTGACTTGGCCTACCGGATTCAATTTGACTTGGCCTACCGGATTCAATTTGACTTGGCCTACCGGATTCAATTTGACTTGGCCTACCGGATTCAATTTGACTTGGCCTACCAGATTCAATTTGACTTGGCCTACCGGATTCAATTTGACTTGGCCTACCGGATTCAATTTGACTTGGCCTACCGGATTCAATTTGACTTGGCCTACCGGATTCAATTTGACTTGGCCTACCGGATTCAATTTGACTTGGCCTACAAAGACAATAAGAATGTCTAACCACAACAAGGCTTTCTTCTTTCTAAACAGCCTTCCTTTGGTTTTCATGGTCTTGTAATTAGGAAAGGGTAACTCTCCAGAGAACAACTGGTAAACAGATATCAGCATATATACATATAGAAGATATCATTAACTACTTGAATGTATTATTCTACATATGCCTGTGTTTAAAAAAAAAATAGTTTTTAATTTGGACTGCACTGCACAACCCTCTTGGTATTATAAATACTGAATGTGGACTAGTTCATTAGACACTCTGTATGTCTCAGATGACACCCTATCCCCTATATAGTGCCCTACTT
Source organism: Coregonus lavaretus (assembly GCF_964263955.1). Taxonomy (NCBI): domain Eukaryota; kingdom Metazoa; phylum Chordata; class Actinopteri; order Salmoniformes; family Salmonidae; genus Coregonus; species Coregonus lavaretus. The sequence goes on along the minus strand of NW_028160955.1, from coordinate 23,260 downwards.
TTGACCAGATCACTATCGGGTAGTGCACCCTAGGTGCCATTTCAAAGAGAGAGACTAATGATAAGTAGTCTAGCACACTACAATGTGTATGCTAATAACATGGCCTAGATACAATTCATTACATCAACATATACGATTCCAAGGTCAGGCCTGTTTATCCAAATCAAAACAAGTAAATGTAGCCAAGTGAGCGCCTCCCAAAGCTTCTGCCTCTATTGAAAAGTTGTTGGGTCTGAGAGAGAAAGCACTATAAAAACCCATGTATTATTATATCCAAGAATAAACATGGTGTTTTGCTGGCTGGCTGGTTGGTGATCTGAATAAACATGGTGTTTTGTTGGCTGGCTGGTTGGTGATCTGAATAAACATGGTGGTTTGTTGGCTGGCTGGTTGGTGATCTGAATAAACATGGTGTTTTGTTGGCTGGCTGGTTGGTGATCTGAATAAACATGGTGGTTTGTTGGCTGGCTGGTTGGTGATCTGAATAAACATGGTGGTTTGTTGGCTGGCTGGTTGGTGATCTGAATAAACATGGTGGTTTGCTGGCTGGCTGGTTGGTGATCTGAATAAACATGGTGGTTTGTTGGCTGGCTGGTTGGTGATCTGAATAAACATGGTGGTTTGTTGGCTGGCTGGTTGGTGATCTGAATAAACATGGTGGTTTGCTGGCTGGCTGGTTGGTGATCTGAATAAACATGGTGTTTTGCTGGCTGGTTGGTGATCTGAATAAATATGGTGGTTTGTTGGCTGGCTGGTTGGTGATCTGAATAAACATGGTGTTTTGCTGGCTGGCTGGTTGGTGATCTGAATAAACATTGTGTTTTGTTGGCTGGCTGGTTGGTGATCTGAATAAACATGGTGGTTTGTTGGCTGGCTGGTTGGTGATCTGAATAAACATGGTGTTTTGTTGGCTGGCTGGTTGGTGATCTGAATAAACATGGTGGTTTGTTGGCTGGCTGGTTGGTGATCTGAATAAACATGGTGGTTTGTTGGCTGGCTGGTTGGTGATCTGAATAAACATGGTGGTTTGCTGGCTGGCTGGTTGGTGATCTGAATAAACATGGTGGTTTGTTGGCTGGCTGGTTGGTGATCTGAATAAACATGGTGGTTTGTTGGCTGGCTGGTTGGTGATCTGAATAAACATGGTGGTTTGCTGGCTGGCTGGTTGGTGATCTGAATAAACATGGTGTTTTGCTGGCTGGTTGGTGATCTGAATAAATATGGTGGTTTGTTGGCTGGCTGGTTGGTGATCTGAATAAACATGGTGTTTTGCTGGCTGGCTGGTTGGTGATCTGAATAAACATGGTGGTTTGTTGGCTGGCTGGTTGGTGATCTGAATAAACATGGTGGTTTGCCGGCTGGCTGGTTGGTGATCTGAATAAACATGGTGGTTTGCTGGCTGGCTGGTTGGTGATCTAAATAAACATGGTGGTTTGTTGGCTGGCTGGTTGGTGATCTGAACATGATAGTGAACTACAGCTAGTTAAGGTAAGGTAGCAAGGTAAGGTAAGGTAGCTAGGTAAGGTAAGGTAGCTAGGTAAGGTAATATAGCTAGGTAAGATAGCTAGGTAAGGTAAGGTAAGGTAGCTAGGTAAGGTAAGATAGCTAGGTAAGGTAAGGTAGCTAGGTAAGGTAATATAGCTAGGTAAGGTAAGATAGCTAGGTAAGGTAAGGTAGCTAGGTAAGGTAAGATAGCTAGGTAAGGTAAGGTAGCTAGGTAAGGTAATATAGCTAGGTAAGGTAAGGTAGCTAGGTAAGGTAAGATAGCTAGGTAAGGTAGCTAGGTAAGGTAAGGTAGCTAGGTAAGGTAAGGTAGCTAGGTAAGGTAAGGTAGCTAGGTAAGGTAATATAGCTAGGTAAGGTAAGGTAGCTAGGTAAGGTAAGGTAGCTAGGTAAGGTAAGGTAGCTAGGTAAGGTAAGATAGCTAGGTAAGGTAGCTAGGTAAGGTAATATAGCTAGGTAAGGTAAGGTAGCTAGGTAAGGTAAGGTAGCTATGTAAGGTAAGGTAGCTAGGTAAGGTAAGATAGCTAGGTAAGGTAAGGTAGCTAGGTAAGGTAAGATAGCTAGGTAAGGTAAGATAGCTAGGTAAGGTAATATAGCTAGGTAAGGTAAGGTAGCTAGGTAAGGTAAGGTAGCTAGGTAAGGTAAGGTAGCTAAGGTAGCTAGGTAAGGTAAGGTAGCTAGGTAAGGTAAGGTAGCTAGGTAAGGTAAGGTAGCTAGGTAAGGTAATATAGCTAGGTAAGGTAAGGTAGCTAGGTAAGGTAAGGTAGCTAGGTAAGGTAAGGTAGCTAGGTAAGGTAAGGTAGCTAGGTAAGGTAAGATAGCTAGGTAAGGTAGCTATGTAAGGTAAGGTAGCTAGGTAAGGTAAGGTAGCTAGGTAAGGTAAGATAGCTAGGTAAGGTAAGGTAGCTAGGTAAGGTAAGATAGCTAGGTAAGGTAGCTAGGTAAGGTAATATAGCTAGGTAAGGTAAGGTAGCTAGGTAAGGTAAGATAGCTAGGTAAGGTAGCTAGGTAAGGTAATATAGCTAGGTAAGGTAAGGTAGCTAGGTAAGGTAAGGTAGCTAGGTAAGGTAAGGTAGCTAGGTAAGGTAAGGTAGCTATGTAAGGTAAGGTAGCTAGGTAAGGTAAGATAGCTAGGTAAGGTAAGGTAGCTAGGTAAGGTAAGATAGCTAGGTAAGGTAATATAGCTAGGTAAGGTAATATAGCTAGGTAAGGTAAGGTAGCTAGGTAAGGTAAGGTAGCTAGGTGAGGTAAGGTAGCTAGGTAAGGTAATATAGCTAGGTAAGGTAAGGTAGCTAGGTAAGGTAAGGTAGCTAGGTAAGGTAAGGTAGCTAGGTAAGGTAAGATAGCTAGGTAAGGTAAGGTCGCTAGGTAAGGTAAGGTAGCTAGTTAAGGTAGCTAGGTAAGGTAATATAGCTAGGTAAGGTAAGGTAGCTAGGTAAGGTAAGGTAGCTAGGTAAGGTAAGGTAGCTAGGTAAGGTAAGATAGCTAGGTAAGGTAATATAGCTAGGTAAGGTAAGGTAGCTAGGTAAGGTAAGATAGCTAGGTAAGGTAAGGTAGCTAGGTAGGGTAATATAGCTAGGTAAGGTAAGGTAGCTAGGTAAGGTAAGGTAGCTAGGTAAGGTAATATAGCTAGGTAAGGTAAGGTAGCTAGGTAAGGTAATATAGCTAGGTAAGGTAATATAGCTAGGTAAGGTAAGGTAGCTAGGTAAGGTAAGGTAGCTAGGTAAGGTAAGGTAGCTAGGTAAGGTAAGGTAGCTAGGTAAGGTAAGGTAGCTAGGTAAGGTAAGGTAGCTTGGTAAGGTAATGAGGTAGTGGAGGATACTACAGGATCTACTATGATGACAGCGTGAGATTATGGAGAGATTCCAAGGGAAAGGAAGCACTACAGAGGTGTGTGTGTGGTGTGTGTGTGCGTGCGTGTGTGCGTGCGTGTGCGTGTGTGTGTACGTGCATGTATGTGTGTGTGTGTGTGTGTGTGTGTGTAGAGGTACAGAGGAGAGGAGAGACGATTGTCTCAGCCTTTCTCTAGTGAGGAGGATAGGAAGAGAGCAGAACTCCTGGAGGAGAAAACAGGGCCTTTCAATTGAAGGCTAAGAACACGTATTCTACCTCAACCTCAAGAGGCAGAGCCTTCTCCTGCCCAGTTAAACATTCCTTCTAAAGTATCTTCCTCTAAAGTAGTTCAAGTGCAGTATAATATGACATGTTACTATATTCAACACTTATCACTAATGTAACCGTGAAAGACTAAGAAGAAGACGAAGAAGAAGAAGAGGTCGGAGAAAAATGCTGACAGTAGCACAGTGTCAGATATACAGTAGACATGCTAATATGTACATGCTATGTGCTACCATGCTAACTAGCACAGGTACACGCTAACTCACCATTAGATCTCTCATAGATGCTGTTGTTGACCATAGGCAGCTGGGCTGAGCCGTTAGCTGACCTGGCTGGGAAGCTGATAGAGGCATCCAAAGACTGGTTCGGTGGAACATAGGGATCCTATCAGAGAGAGGAATCATACTGTAACAATAACCATCATGATCATGGGATGGAGATACAAAACATAAACGTTAGCAAAGTTTCACATCATATTTCTCATTTCATTTACATTTTAGCAGACACTCTTATCCAGAGCAACTTACAGGAGCAATTAGGGTTAAGTGCCTTGCTTAAGGGCACATCGACAGATTTTTCACCTAGTCGGCTCGGGGATTAGAACCAGCGACCTTTCGGTTACTGGCACAACGCTCTTACCCACTAAGCTACCTGCCGCCTGATATTTCAAATCAGGGTCATGAGAAGATATGACAGAAAAGAAAAATCCAACAAAACTCTCCAACAACATTAACAAAGTCAGAGAGGTGTCTGACCACACTAAGAGACCAGACACTGAACAGATCTCTACAGGAAGAAACCTCAACCGTAAAACAATCCTAAAATCTACACCTTTCTGCCAAATATTTAAAGTTATAACTCACAGGACCCATCTCAGTGAACATGACAGGACCAATCTCAGTGAACATGACAGGACCCATCTCAGTGAACATGACAGGACCCATCTCAGTGAACATGACAGGACCCATCTCAGGACCCATCTCAGTGAACATGGACAGGACCCATCTCAGTGAACATGACAGGACCCATCTCAGTGAACATGACAGGACCCATCTCAGTGAACATGACAGGACCCATCTCAGTGAACATGACAGGACCCATCTCAGTGAACATGACAGGACCCATCTCAGTGAACATGACAGGACCCATCTCAGTGAACATGACAGGACCCATCTCAGTGAACATGACAGGACCCATCTCAGTGAACATGACAGGACCCATCTCAGTGAACATGACAGGACCAATCTCAGTGAACATGACAGGACCAATCTCAGTGAACATGACAGGACCAATCTCAGTGAACATGACAGGACCCATCTCAGTGAACATGACAGGACCCATCTCAGTGAACATGACAGGACCCATCTCAGTGAACATGACAGGACCCATCTCAGTGAACATGACAGGACCCATCTCAGTGAACATGACAGGACCCATCTCAGTGAACATGACAGGACCCATCTCAGTGAACATGACAGGACCCATCTCAGTGAACATGACAGGACCCATCTCAACGTGGTCACACGTTCATTGTCCTGTTCACTGAGATGGGTCCTGTCATGTTCACTGAGATGGGTTAAGGAGACAGGTTAAAGAATGATCGTTAAGCCTTGAGACAATTGAGACATGGATTGTGTATGTGTGCCATTCAGAGGGTGAATGGGCAAGACAAAAGATTTAAGTGCCTTTGAACAGGGTATGGTAGTAGGTGCCAGGTACACTGATTTGTGCCAAGAACTGCAATGCTGTTGGGTTTTTCCACGCTCAACAGTTTCCCGTGTGTATCAATAATGGTCCACCACCCAAAGGACATCCAGCCAACTTGACACAACTGTGGGAAGCATCGGAGTCAACATGGGCCAGCATCCCTGTGGAAAGCTTTCGACACCTTGTAGAGTCCATGCCACAACGAATTGAGGCTGTTCTGAGGGCAAAAGGGGGGTGCAACTCAATATTGTTTGTACACTCACATTTGTATATCTTAAATCACAGCCTTGCTAATAGCCTTCTGTTGTTATAGAATGGTTTATTTCAAATTCGACATTGCAAAGTTTCTATGGCAGCCGATGCAGAATTATTTGACACAATTCACATAAATACACATCCCAGACTATTTGCACTGCCCCCCCCACCCCCACCCCCACCCCCACCCCATCTTTTTACGCTGCTACTACTCTGTTAATTATTTATGCATAGTCACTTTAACTCTACCCACATGTACATATTACTTCAACTACCTCAACTAGCCGGTGCCCCCGCACATTGACTCTGCACCGGTACCCCCCTGTATATATAGCCTCCCTACTGTTATTTTATTTTACTTCTGCTCTTTTTTTCTCAACACTTTTTTGTTGTTTTATTTTACTTTTTTATTAAAAAATAAATGCACTGTTGGTTAAGGGCTTGTAAGTAAGCATTTCACTGTAATGTCTGCACCTGTTGTATTCGGCGCATGTGGCCAATACAATTTGATTTGATTTGATTTGATCATCAAGACAATAAAACTATAACTTCAGAATACATATGTTTAGGAAAACCGTCAGTGCTAAGGGCATTCCATAGCTCACTGGTTGAGAAGCTAGCCTGTCATGTATGGTATCACGCTGCTTTGGTAGCGCTTGGTTCTGCACCTGATGGATTCCATCATTGTTGAGGACCAGGTAACATGGCCAGAGATGGAGGAGCGTTCTGGGGGGCAGCATGTGCCGGTAGAGGCCCGGTTTGAGGAGGGTTCTTTGTAAACTTTGCAGTCAGGTTTTCCCGACACGTTTGCAGGGAGGACAGGTTGAGACGAATGCAGGGAGGACAGGTTGAGACGACTGCAGGGAGGACAGGTTGAGACGACTGCAGGGAGGACAGGTTGAGACGGCTGCAGGGAGGACAGGTTGAGACGGCTGCAGGGAGGACAGGTTGAGCCGGCTGCAGGGAGGACAGGTTGAGACGACTGCAGGGAGGACAGGTTGAGACGACTGCAGGGAGGACAGGTTGAGATGACTGCAGGGAGGACAGGTTGAGATGACTGCAGGGAGGACAGGTTGAGACGACTGCAGGGAGGACAGGTTGAGACGACTGCAGGGAGGACAGGTTGAGACGGCTGCAGGGAGGACAGGTTGAGACGACTGCAGGGAGGACAGGTTGAGACGACCGCAGGGAGGACAGGTTGAGACGGCCGCAGGGAGGACAGGTTGAGACGGCTGCAGGGAGGACAGGTTGAGACGACTGCAGGGAGGACAGGTTGAGACGACTGCAGGGAGGACAGGTTGAGACGACTGCAGGGAGGACAGGTTGAGACGGCTGCAGGGAGGACAGGTTGAGACGACTGCAGGGAGGACAGGTTGAGGCGGCTGCAGGGAGGACAGGTTGAGGCGGCTGCAGGGAGGACAGGTTGAGACGGCTGCAGGGAGGACAGGTTGAGACGACTGCAGGGAGGACAGGTTGAGACGACTGCAGGGAGGACAGGTTGAGACGACTGCAGGGAGGACAGGTTGAGACGTTGGTGTAGCTGTTTTACTCTACACCCAGTCTAATACACACCGCCCAGGGCTGTCTCCTCTCCATCCTGTCCTGCAGTCTAATACACACCGCCCAGCGCTGTCTCCTCTCCATCCTGTCCTGCAGTCTAATACACACCGCCCAGCGCTGTCTCCTCTCCATCCTGTCCTGCAGTCTAATACACACCGCCCAGCGCTGTCTCCTCTCCATCCTGTCCTGCAGTCTAATACACACCGCCCAGCGCTGTCTCCTCTCCATCCTGTCCTGCAGTCTAATACACACCGCCCAGCGCTGTCTCCTCTCCATCCTGTCCTGCAGTCTAATACACACCGCCCAGCGCTGTCACCTCTCCATCCTGTCCTGCAGTCTAATACACACCGCCCAGCGCTGTCTCCTCTCCATCCTGTCCTGCAGTCTAATACACACCGCCCAGCGCTGTCTCCTCTCCATCCTGTCCTGCAGTCTAATACACACCGCCCAGCGCTGTCTCCTCTCCATCCTGTCCTGCAGTCTAATACACACCGCCCAGCGCTGTCTCCTCTCCATCCTGTCCTGCAGTCTAATACACACCGCCCAGCGCTGTCTCCTCTCCATCCTGTCCTGCAGTCTAATACACACCGCCCAGCGCTGTCTCCTCTCCATCCTGTCCTGCAGTCTAATACACACCGCCCAGCGCTGTCTCCTCTCCATCCTGTCCTGCAGTCTAATACACACCGCCCAGCGCTGTCTCCTCTCCATCCTGTCCTGCAGTCTAATACACACCGCCCAGCGCTGTCTCCTCTCCATCCTGTCCTGCAGTCTAATACACACCGCCCAGCGCTGTCTCCTCTCCATCCTGTCCTGCAGTCTAATACACACCGCCCAGCGCTGTCTCCTCTCCATCCTGTCCTGCAGTCTAATACACACCGCCCAGCGCTGTCTCCTCTCCATCCTGTCCTGCAGTCTAATACACACCGCCCAGCGCTGTCTCCTCTCCATCCTGTCCTGCTGTCTAATACACACCGCCCAGCGCTGTCTCCTCTCCATCCTGTCCTGCTGGTTAAATTAGAGTGCCACACTGGCGCTGCGTATTCTGTCACTGGCCATATCTCTGGTTTGGTATGTGGCGGACCTGGCTTCAGGTCCAGAGATGAGTTTGAACGGCCTACAGGAAATGTCATATTAAATACCTGGTTTGCATACCCTGTCTTGCCTTAGCATTTACTGGTAGGTATCATAACTTACAACATCTTTCCTACCGCTCCCCTACCCCTAACTCTGTCGGTCTTCGGTGAGCTGCTCCATGTTGGAGAGTGTCCCTATCTGCCTGACAGATTATCTATAGGCTATATCTAGGCAGCGTGTGTGATAAATAATCAGCACAACTAACTTACAGCTTTGGGAATCAATTATATCGCCTAGATTAAAAAGAGCATTATTACAAACAAACAGACAAAAATCCCACTGGCCCAAGCGGGCCACTGACGGGGGATGATGACTGGCCTATGGGGTTTCAAGAACCTCCCCACACTTTATTTCCCTGACTTCTTTACAAGCCAGGATCTGTTTTTCATCCAACTTGAAGAACTAATAGTGACTGTCTGATATTGCTTTAATCTCCTGCTCAATCGTGCAATATCTCTATATCGAAAAATAAACTAAAGGTTCAATTAGAGGAACCTGTTCCAGGAGGGCTTTTAGGTCATATATGGAGCCAGGGTGGGACTAAGGAGGGGGTCAGATATGGAGCCAGGGTGGGACTAAGGAGGGGGTCTGATATGGAGCCAGGGTGGGACTAAGGAGGGGGTCAGATATGGAGCCAGGGTGGGACTAAGGAGGGGGTCAGATATGGAGACAGGGTGGGACTAAGGAGGGGGTCAGATATGGAGACAGGGTGGGACTAAGGAGGGGGTCAGATATGGAGACAGGGTGGGACATAGGAGGGGGTCTGATATGGAGACAGGGTGGGACATAGGAGGGGGTCAGATATGGAGCCAGGGTGGGACATAGGAGGGGGTCAGATATGGAGACAGGGTGGGACATAGGAGGGGGTCAGATATGGAGACAGGGTGGGACATAGGAGGGGGTCAGATATGGAGACAGGGTGGGACTAAGGAGGGGGTCAGATATGGAGACAGGGTGGGACTAAGGAGGGGGTCTGATATGGAGACAGGGTGGGACTAAGGAGGGGGTCTGATATGGAGCCAGGGTGGGACTAAGGAGGGGGTCTGATATGGAGACAGGGTGGGACTAAGGAGGGGGTCAGATATGAAGCCAGGGTGGGGTGTAGTATGTTTTGTAGCAGTAAGGACTAAGGAGGGGGGAAAAATACCAGGATTCTGTATGTCTCCATGCTCTTCCTGCTTCCAGGAGAGGAGAAGACAGAGACTAAATTAGATTACAGGAGGATCAATGAGGATTCCCCATCCAACTCCTCCATTAGCCTGTTCCCCTTCAGAAAGAGGAGAACTCCGCTCTGCACAGCTTGCAATTTTACAAAGAGGATGTGAGTCAGAAAACGTGAGAGCATCAATGAAAATGAACAGGAACTACACCGGGTGGGAGGGAGAGGGGGTTGTTTTAAAAGGAGGTACACATCAAAAAAGAAGAGGAGGGGTGTGAGGAGAAGAGGGGGTAGGGTGTGAGGAGAAGAGGGGGTAGGGTGTGAGGAGAGGAGGGGTAGGGTGTGAGGAGAAGAGGGGGTAGGGTGTGAGGAGAGGAGGGGTAGGGTGTGAGGAGAGGAGGGGTAGGGTGTGAGGAGAGGAGGAGGAGGGTGTGAGGAGAGGAGGAGGAGGGTGTGAGGAGAGGAGGAGTAGGGTGTGAGGAGAGGAGGAGTAGGGTGTGAGGAGAGGAGGAGTAGGGTGTGAGGAGAGGAGGGGTAGGGTGTGAGGAGAGGAGGAGGAGGGTGTGAGGAGAGGAGGGGGTAGGGTGTGAGGAGAGGAGGAGGGGTAGGGTGTGAGGAGAGGAGGAGGAGTAGGGTGTGAGGAGAAGAGGAGGGGTAGGGTGTGAGGAGAAGAGGGGGTAGGGTGTGAGGAGAAGAGGGGGTAGGGTGTGAGGAGAGGAGGGGTAGGGTGTGAGGAGGAGAGGAGGGGTAGGGTGTGAGGAGAAGAGGAGGGGTAGGGTGTGAGGAGAGGAGGAGGAGGGTGTGAGGAGAAGAGGAGGGGTAGGGTGTGAGGAGAGGAAGAGGAGGGGTAGGGTGTGAGGAGAGGAGGAGGAGGAGGGTGTGAGGAGAGGAGGGGTAGGGTGTGAGGAGAGGAGGGGTAGGGTGTGAGGAGAGGAGGAGGAGGGTGTGAGGAGAGGAGGAGGAGGGTGTGAGGAGAGGAGGAGGAGGGTGTGAGGAGAGGAGGGGTAGGGTGTGAGGAGAGGAGGAGGAGGGTGTGAGGAGAGGAGGGGTAGGGTGTGAGGAGAAGAGGAGGGGGTAGGGTGTGAGGAGAGGAGGAGGAGTAGGGTGTGAGGAGAAGAGGAGTAGGGTGTGAGGAGAGGAGGGGTAGGGTGTGAGGAGAGGAGGGGTAGGGTGTGAGGAGAGGAGGAGGTGAGAGAGAGAATTGTGCTGCGCCGGCGTTGTTGAGGGATCTTCAGATGTATTAACCCTAACAGGGCAGGGCTGCAGGGCCTGTGAATGGAGAAGCACTAAACACCATTAGAACCTATCGCACCAACCTCACCCCACCCTCCTGTACTGCTCTTAACATGAGTAAAACTCAAATCAAATTAAAATGAAATAAAATCTTATTTGTCACATGCGCCGAATACTTAACCGTGAAATGCTTGCTTACGAGCCCTTCCCAACGATACAGAGTTAAAACATATTAATACAAACAAAAACAATAACACAAGGGTCAGTGCAGATATGATCAGTGCAGATAGGGTCAGTGCAGATAGGGTCAGTGCAGATAGCGTCAGTGCAAGATAGGGTCAGTGCAGATAGTCTGGGTACCCATTCATTGACTATTTAGCAGTCTTATGGCTTGGGGGTAGAATCTGTCTCGGTGCTTGTTGGTCCGAGAGCTCCGGTACCGTTTGCCGGACGGTAGCAGAGTGAACAGGCTTGGGTGGCTGGAGTCTTCCTCTGACGACACCTGATATAGAGGTCCTGGATGGCCCCAGTAATGCACTGGGCTGTCCGCACCACCCTCTGTAGCGCTTTGTGGTCGAGGGTGGTTTATTTGCCATACTTAGCAGTGATGCAGCCAGTCAAGATGCTCTCGATGGTGCAGCTGTATAACATTTTGAGGATCCGAGGGCCCTTGGCAAATCTTTTCAGCCTCCTGAGGGGGAAGAGGCGCTGCTGTGTGCTCTTCACGACTGGCCGTGTGGAACCTGAAGCTCTCGACCCGCTCCACTACAGCCCCGTCGGTGTGGATGGGGACGTGCTCGCCCTCCCGTTCTCCTGTAGTCCACCATCATCTCCTTGGTCTTACTGACGTTGATGGAGAGGTTGTTGTCATGGCACCACACTGCCAAGTCTCTGACCTCCTCCCCGAAGGATCATTGCCGTCGGTGATCAGAGGAGGGGACGAAGCACACACCCTGCAGCGGCCCACGTGTTGAGGGTCAGTGTGGCGGAGGTGTTGTGGACCTGTCAGGAAGTCCAGGATCCAGTTACAGAGGGGGGTGTTCAGTCTAGGGCTGATCCCATTTAGTCGACTGGTCGATTGTTTGATTGATAGGCTGTTGGTCAACCAATATTCTTTTTTAGTCGAGCAGTGGCAAATATATAAAACACACCTGTCTGATTCAGGCCTGTCTGAGTGGACTAATCCAAACATCCTGTCTGATTCAGGCCTGTCTCAGTGGACTAATCCAGACATCCTGTCTGATTCAGGTCTGTCTGAGTAGACTAATCCAGACACCTGTCTAATTCAGGCCTGTCTGAGTGGACTAATCCAAACATCCTGTCTGATTCAGGCCTGTCTCAGTGGACTAATCCAGACATCCTGTCTGATTCAGGTCTGTCTGAGTGGACTAATCCAGACATCCTGTCTAATTCAGGCCTGTCTGAGTAGACTAATCCAGACATCCTGTCTGATTCAGGCCTGTCTGAGTGGACTAATCCAGACACCTGTCTAATTCAGGCCTGTCTGAGTAGACTAATCCAGACATCCTGTCTGATTCAGGCCTGTCTGAGTGGACTAATCCAGACACCCGTCTGATTCACACCTGTCTGAGTGGACTAATCCAGACACCTGTCTGATTCAGGTCTGTCTGAGTGGACTAATCCAGACACCTGTCTGATTCACACCTGTCTGAGTGGACTAATCCAGACACCTGTCTGATTCAGGTCTGTCTGAGTAGACTAATCCAGACACCTGTCTGATTCAGGCCTGTCTGAGTGGACTAATCCAGACATCCTGTCTGATTCAGGCCTGTCTGAGTGGACTAATCCAGACATCCTGTCTGATTCAGGCCTGTCTGAGTGGACTAATCCATTGCGGAGGCCACCAGTATCACCAGTAGTACATTAATCGTTAATTACCATCATTTATAATCTACAGTGTTTGCTTGGTTACGGTAGTTTCTGTTAATGCATTCAATATATTATCATTAGTCTTACCGTTGTCATTGTAGGAGTGGACACGATGTTTGCAGGCTACACGTGTTTTGGTTAATTCCATTCCATGTATGACTTGTCAATTTATTAATTGTCTTTTGTTCGGAGCGCTCCTGTCAATCTTGAATAAGGACACGCACCTGATTACGCATAGAAGTAGACCTTTTCTCCCTGGCCTGCGAGCAAATGTAGGCCTATAAATGTGCCCATTTGGGGACCTGATACTATTTATGACTGTCTTAACTCACCATCACTGTGGAGCTTCTCAAAGTATTGTTTTCTTTGCCTCAAACAACAAGTAAACAAAGTCTGTTTTTACATCGATTGAGAATGACAATAGTTCCTCAACGTAGCCTATTTGAAAAATCTTTCCAGCTCTCTCCCTTTCGATAACCACTCAGCATGAAAGGGGGAAAAAATGTTATGCTTTGATCTGGTGGAAACGTCATAAAATGGGCCTACCTGGTTACTTCTTATCCCTTGCACAAATAACAGAGACTTTCACGCAACACTCAGTGTTGTATTCCTGAGAGACACAGTGTTGTATTCCTGAGAGACACAGTGTTGTATTCCTGAGAGACACAGTGTTGTATTCCTGAGAAACACAGTGTTGTATTCCTGAGAGACGCAGTGTTGTATTCCTGAGAGACACAGTGTTGTATTCCTGAGAGACACAGTGTTGTATTCCTGAGAGACTCAGTGTTGTATTCCTGAGAAACACAGTGTTGTATTCCTGAGAGACACAGTGTTGTATTCCTGAGAAACACAGTGTTGTATTCCTGAGAAACTAGTCAGACAGAGAAACAATAGGTGAGGAGGGAAAGACGCTTTGGTTTGGTCTCGCCGCATTCCCTCCCTCCCTCCCTCCCTCCCTCCCTCCCACCACCCTCTCCCTCCCTCCCTCCCTCCACCCTCTCCCTAGCCCCAGGCTTGAAAGACTTGTTGACAACAGAAGGACCATGGAACAAGTGACAGACCCTCTCTAATTCTATTGATACGCAGCAGGAGAAACAAGAAGAGGATGAGAGGAGTGTACAGAGAGAGATGGAGAGAGGGAGGTAGAGAGAGACTGAGGAGGAGAGCAGAGGGATTCTGTTTCCCACGGCCCCATCAGCCTGCAGTCCTCAGTCAGAGCACACCGCTACAGGATCCTCTCTGTCTGTGTCCGTCAGCCCACGACAGCCACGACACCACTCTACCCTCCTCTCCTTCGGGGCTCAGGGGCACGTCAATGTCCCCAGGCTTAACTTACTGCTATTAATGCTGCTTTTCGACTGTAAAACAAGTGCTGCACTAGTGTATACACTCTTATGTTATACAAGGGAAACTGTGTTTCCATATCTGGGGCTGTTGTTATACAAGGGAAACTGTGTTTCCATATCTGGGGCTGACAGTGAGGACTAGTTAAGAGCAGAATCAACAACCTCTGCATCATCAAGACACTTGCTTTGTGAGAAGGTGTTAAAGTTCACAGTCAGTCGTTGTTATGTAAATGGTAGCTGAAAAGCACCAGTGGCCTGGCTTTGGCCCCAAGTGAGAGCAGGTCCTCCGGGGCCACGGCCAAGTGAGAGCAGGTCCTCCGGGGCCACGGCCCAGTGAGAGCAGGTCCTCCGGAGCCACGGCCCAGTGAGAGCAGGTCCTCCGGAGCCACGGCCCAGTGAGAGCAGGTCCTCCGGAGCCACGGCCCAGTGAGAGCAGGTCCTCCGGAGCCACGGCCCAGTGAGAGCAGGTCCTCCGGAGCCACGGCCCAGTGAGAGCAGGTCCTCCGGAGCCACGGCCCAGTGAGAGCAGGTCCTCCGGGGCCACGGCCCAGTGAGAGCAGGTCCTCCGGAGCCACAGCCCAGTGAGAGCAGGTCCTCCGGAGCCACGGCCCAGTGAGACACGGGTGCCGGCCCACGTGGATGGAAACATAAAAGTCTGAGCCTTTTGGATAAAACACTGGGGTAAAACACTGGGGTAAAACGCTGGGGTAAAACGCTGGGGTAAAACGCTGGGGTAAAACGCTGGGGTAAAACACTGGGGTAAAACACTGAGGTAAAACACTGGGGTAAAACACTGGGGTAAAACACTGGGGTAAAACGCTGGGGTAAAACACTGGGGTAAAACACTGGGGTAAATCACTGGGGTAAAACACTGGGGTAAAACACTGGGGTAAAACACTGGGGTAAAACACTGGGGTAAATCACTGGGGTAAACCACTGGGGTAAAACACTGGGGTAAAACGCTGGGGTAAAACGCTGGGGTAAAACACTGGGGTAAAACACTGGGGTAAAACACTGGGGTAAAACACTGGGGTAAATCACTGGGGTAAACCACTGGGGTAAAACACTGGGGTAAAACACTGGGGTAAAACACTGGGGTAAAACACTGGGGTAAAACGCTGGGGTAAAACACTGGGGTAAAACACTGGGGTAAAACACTGGGGAAAAACACTGGGGTAAATCACTGGGGTAAAACACTGGGGTAAAACACTGGGGTAAAACACTGGGGTAAAACACTGGGGTAAATCACTGGGGTAAATCACTGGGGTAAATCCTGTATAGAAATGCACCATAAGTGTCTTAATCACAACGTCTGGGCCGTTCATAACCCCTGCCTGGCCATTGGTTAATACCCCAGACAGTGCCCTTCATAACCCCTGCCTGGCCATTGGTTAATACCCCAGGCAGTGCCGTTCATAACCCCTGCCTGGCCATTGGTTAATACCCCAGACAGTGCCCTTCATAACACCTGCCTGGCCATTGGTTAATACCCCAGACAGTGCCCTTCATAACCCCTGCCTGGCCATTGGTTAATACCCCAGACAGTGCCCTTCATAACACCTGCCTGGCCATTGGTTAATACCCCAGACAGTGCCCTTCATAACCCCTGCCTGGCCATTGGTTAATACCCCAGACAGTGCCCTTCATAACCCCTGCCTGGCCATTGGTTAATACCCCAGACAGTGCCCTTCAGAACACCTGCCTGGCCATTGGTTAATACCCCAGACAGTGCCCTTCATAACACCTGCCTGGCCATTGGTTAATACCCCAGGCAGTGCCCTTCATAACCCCTGCCTGGCCATTGGTTAATACCCCAGACAGTGCCCTTCATAACACCTGCCTGGCCATTGGTTAATACCCCAGACAGTGCCCTTCATAACCCCTGCCTGGCCATTGGTTAATACCCCAGACAGTGCCCTTCATAACACCTGCCTGGCCATTGGTTAATACCCCAGACAGTGCCCTTCATAACCCCTGCCTGGCCATTGGTTAATACCCCAGACAGTGCCCTTCATAACCCCTGCCTGGCCATTGGTTAATACCCCAGACAGTGCCCTTCAGAACACCTGCCTGGCCATTGGTTAATACCCCAGACAGTGCCCTTCATAACACCTGCCTGGCCATTGGTTAATACCCCAGGCAGTGCCCTTCATAACCCCTGCCTGGCCATTGGTTAATACCCCAGGCAGTGCCCTTCATAACCCCTGCCTGGCCATTGGTTAATACCCCAGGCAGTGCCCTTCATAACCCCTGCCTGGCCATTGGTTAATACCCCAGACAGTGCCCTTCATAACCCCTGCCTGGCCATTGGTTAATACCCCAGGCAGTGCCCTTCATAACCCCTGCCTGGCCATTGGTTAATACCCCAGGCAGTGCCGTTCATAACCCCTGCCTGGCCATTGGTTAATACCCCAGGCAGTGCCCTTCATAACCCCTGCCTGGCCATTGGTTAATACCCCAGGCAGTGCCCTTCATAACCCCTGCCTGGCCATTGGTTAATACCCCAGGCAGTGTTTAGGTGTATCTAATGAACCCGGTCCCAAAGTGATCACTGCACACGGACAACCTGCATCTGGTGAATCACTTCAGGCTTCGTGTCGACACCATAATCAGGATGCCGGATGGCCTGCAGCCATGCCTGTGGTCCTCTGTAGCTCAATTGGTAGAGCATGGCGCTTGTAACGCCAGGGTAGTGGGTTTCGATCCCCGGGACCACCCATACGTAAAAATGTATGCACACATGACTGTAAGTCGCTTTGGATAAAAGCGTCTGCTAAATGGCATATTATACAAAGCTCTATAGTTGTATCTGACAGGGACATTATTGCACCTCATGTTGGATATTCTGCCTACTTACTTCCTTAAAGTGACTCAGCTACTTGTGTCCTATAAATGTTATTAAAACGTCTAAGGGGGGGGCACTTCTAAGGTACCTTTTATCTCAGAGAAATGTCCATCTCTGCCTGAGCCTTCTAAAGTACATACAGTAGAAGTCGGAAGTTTAATACACTTTAGGTTGGAGTCATTAAAACTGGTTTTTCAACCACTCCACAAATTTCTTGTTAACAAACTATAGTTTTGGCAAGTCGGTTAGGACATCTACTTTGTGCGTGACACAAGTAATTTTTCCAACAATTGTTTACAGACAGATTATTTCACTTATAATTCACTGTATCACAATTCCAGTGGGTCAGAAGTTTACATACACTAAGTTGACTGTGCCTTTAAACAGCTTGGAAAATTCCAGAAAATTATGTCATGGCTTTAGAAGCTTCTGATAGGCTAATTGACATCATTTGAGTCAATTGGAGGTGTACCTGCGGATGTATTTCAAGGCCTACCTTCAAACTCAGTGCCTCTTTGCTTGACATCATGGGAAAATCAAAAGAAATCAGCCAAGACCTCAGAAGAAAAATTGTAGACCTCCACAAGTCTGGTTCATCTTTGGGAGCAATTTCCAAATGCCTGAAGGTACCACGTTCATCTGTACAAACAATAGTACACAAGTATAAACATCATGGGACCACGCAGCCGTCATACCGCTCAGGTAGGAGACGCGTTCTGTCTCCTAGAGATGAGCGTACTTTGGTGTGAAAAGTGCAAATCAATCCCAGAACAACAGCAAAGGACCTTGTGAAGATGCTGGAGGAAACAGATACAAAAGGATCTATATCCACAATAAAACGAGTCCTATATCGACATAACCTGAAAGGCCGCTCAGCAAGGAAGAAGCCACTGCTCCAAAACCGCCATAAAAAAGCCAGACTACGGTTTGCAACTGTACATGGGGACAAAGATTGTACTTTTTGGAGAAATGTCCTCTGGTCTGATGAAACAAAAATATAACTGTTTGGCCATAATGACCATCGTTATGTTTGGAGGAAAAAGGGGAAGGCTTGCAAGCCAAAGAACACCATCCCAACCGTGAAGCACGGGGGTGGCAGCATCATGCTGTGGGGGTGCTTTGTTGCAGAAAGGACTGTTGCACTTCACAAAATAGATGGCATCATGAGGAAGGAAAATTATGTGGATATATTGAAGCAATATCTCAAGACATCAGTCAGGAAGTTAAAGCTTGGTCGCAAATGGGTCTTCCAAATGGACAATGACCCCGAGCATACTTCCAAAGTTGTGGCAAAATGGCTTAAGGACAACAAAGTCAAGGTATTGGAGTGGCCATCACAAAGCACTGACCTCAATCCTATAGAAAATGTGTGGGCAGAACTGAAAAAGCGTGTGTGAGCAAGGAGTCCTACAAACCTGACTCAGTTACACCAGCTCTGTCAGGAGGAATGGGCCAAAATTCACCCAACTTATTGTGGGAAGCTTGTGGAAGGCTACCCGACCCGTTTGACCCAAGTTAAACAATGTAAAGGCAATGCTATCAAATACTAATTGAGTGTATGTAAACTTCTGACCCACTGGGAATGTGATGAAAGAAATAAAAGCTGAAATAAATCATTCTCTCTACTATTATTCTGACATTTCACATTTTTTAAATAAAGTGGTGATCCTAACTGACCTAAAACAGGGAATTTTTACTAGGATTAAATGTCAGGAATGGTGAAAAACTGAGTTTAAATGTATTTGGCTAAGGTGTATGTAAACTTCCGACTTCAACTGTATGTCTACTTCTTGACTTCAGAGATTGGAAACCACTACTAACCGCTAGCCCAGCTACAGTGGGGAAAAAAAGTATTTAGTCAGCCACCAATTGTGCAAGTTCTCCCACTTAAAAAGATGAGAGAGGCCTGTAATTTTCATCATAGGCACATGTCAACTATGACAGACAAATTGAGATTTTTTTTTCTCTCCAGAAAATCACATTGTAGGATTTTTAATGAATTTATTTGCAAATTATGGTGGAAAATAAGTATTTGGTCACCTGCAAACAAGCAAGATTTCTGGCTCTCACAGACCTGTTACTTCTTCTTTAAGAGGCTCCTCTGTCCTCCACTCGTTACCTGTATTAATGGCACCTGTTTGAACTTGTTATCAGTATAAAAGACACCTGTCCACAACCTCAAACAGTCACACTCCAAACTCCACTATGGTCAAGACCAAAGAGCTGTCAAAGGACACCAGAAACAAAATTGTAGACCTGCACCAGGCTGGGAAGACTGAATCTGCAATAGGTAAGCAGCTTGGTTTTAAGAAATCAACTGTGGGAGCAATTATTAGGAAATGGAAGACATACAAGACCACTGATAATCTCCCTCGATCTGGGGCTCCACGCAAGATCTCACCCCGTGGGGTCAAAATGATCACAAGAACGGTGAGCAAAAATCCCAGAACCACACAGGGGGACCTAGTGAATGACCTCCAGAGAGCTGGGACCAAAGTAACAAAGCCTACCATCAGTAACACACTATGCCGCCAGGGACTCAAATCCTGCAGTGCCAGACGTGTCCCCCTGCTTAAGCCAGTACATGTCCAGGCCCGTCTGAAGTTTGCTAGAGTGCATTTGGATGATCCAGAAGAGGATTGGGAGAATGTCATATGGTCAGATGAAACCAAAATATAACTTTTTGGTAAAAACTCAACTCGTCATGTTTGGAGGACAAAGAATGCTGAGTTGCATCCAAAGAACACCATACCTACTGTGAAGCATGGGGGTGGAAACATCATGCTTTGGGGCTGTTATTCTGCAAAGGGACCAGGACGACTGATCCGTGTAAAGGAAAGAATGAATGGGGCCATGTATCGTGAGATTTTGAGTGAAAACCTCCTTCCATCAGCAAGGGCATTGAAGATGAAACGTGGCTGGGTCTTTCAGCATGACAATGATCCCAAACACACCGCCCGGGCAACGAAGGAGTGGCTTCGTAAGAAGCATTTCAAGGTCCTGGAGTGGCCTAGCCAGTCTCCAGATCTCAACCCCATAGAAAATCTTTGGAGGGAGTTGAAAGTCCATGTTGCCCAGCGACAGCCCCAAAACATCACTGCTCTAGAGGAGATCTGCATGGAGGAATGGGCCAAAATACCAGCAACAGTGTGTGAAAACCTTGTGAAGACTTACAGAAAATGTTTGACCTGTGTCATTGCCAACAAAGGGTATATAACAAAGTATTGAGAAACTTTTGTTATTGACCAAATAATTATTCTCCACCATAATTTGCAAATAAATTCATAAAAAATCCTACAATGTGATTTTCTGGAAAACAAATTCTCATTTTGTCTGTCATAGTTGACGTGTACCTATGATGAAAATTACAGGCCTCTCTCATCTTTTTAAGTGGGAGAACTTGCTCAATTGGTGGCTGACTAAATACTTTTTTCCCCCACTGTACCATCTCTTTGTTAACTTCCTTCCGTCCTAACTTCCTTTCTTGAAGACCAATAGTAAGACGCTCCTTCGTCCCACCTCCTGTAATGATCAATCTAAAACCACAAAGAAAAGTATCAACATATTACGTAAGACCTTTGCGCGAAGTAGGTTTTAGTTTTTTCATACTTTTTACATTAAACACATTTATTTTTCAATTCTATGCCAAGACACCAATTGTTGTTTATGCATTTAGTTAATTTATTCAGAAAATCAGCATTTTTATATAAAAATACTGAAATCTAAATACTCAAAAAATGGTCCTAAAAACTGTCCAATGTCCGGGCAAGTGTTATAAAGGGCCCAGAAGTGTTTTGGGGTGAACCTTCCCTTTTAGGCAAAGGCTCCTGGCTGGTTCCCCTGACCTCCCACAGTGAGCCATCCCAGCCTAGCCAGGGTCCTCTCTCTGGGGGTCTGGGGTCCTCTCTCTGGTGGTCTGGGTTAAGGGTCCTCCAGGCTCTCTACCCTGGGACAGATTTCATTATCAGGACCCCCAGTGGTAATCACATTATACCAGGGCTATTCAACTGGCTGTGTGTTGGAGAGGGGAGAGGAGTAGAGAGAGAGAGAGGGGGATGAGAGGGGATGGTGATTAGATCTGGCTGGGGTATAAAAGCATTTCCCTCCAGGCTGGTCTGAGGGTCTGGGGTAGAGAACGACCGATATGGATTTTTTCTTTGGGCCGATACCGATTTTTTGGGGTCAAGGAGGTCGATTTGACAACGTTGATGACAACATGTCCCAGAGACAGTCATGTATGCATTAATCCATCCATTTTTAAATCAAACAATACATTTGACCTTGTTACCAATCTAACTACATAACAACATAATGGTAATCATTTTATTTGAATGGTAGATCTCTTGATAAACTGGTTAAATGAAGAGGGCATAGGCCTACTCACAATACAGGTGAATGCATATTCAACAGGAGTGTGTCGTGCATTGAGTTATTGAGCTCATTTGGTTGATCTAGTGGAGTCTACGGTGACAAACAATGTGTTTGCCTTCCATTCCTACTGATCAACAACATTTGCATAGAAAGCATCACTCACGCCTGTACGGAAGGACATCATATAAGAAGGGTCTCCAACCATTTCGAGCTACTTTTTAAAAAATGAAACGTGTTGCAATCTACTAATTTTTAGAGCTTTTAAACTCTTAACAAGATATGTCACCATACCTGGTAAAATAATGGTTAATAAACAGTACTTGGCATGACAGGCCCCATAAAATTAGATTTGGTATTTTCCCGAATTCTGTTTTGTCTGTTTTATTTTTCATGGTTTAGATTATTTTTTTTATTTTATTTTTATAGCGAAACAATTACGATTGATTTTCTGAGTCTATGTCAATGCTTAAATCATATCAGAAGAAAACATTTTAGGTCTTGAAAAAAATATTCATGATATATTTCTGTCAGGTAAGGAGGCTAGTTTGCAGTTAATTGATAATGCCCTGAGAAGCCGGTGTTTGGAGGATATACACTGCTCAAAAAATAAATAAAGGGAACACTTAAACAACACAATGTAACTCCAAGTCAATCACACTTCTGTGAAATCAAACTGTCCACTTAGGAAGCAACACTGATTGACAATACATTTCACATGCTGTTGTGCAAATGGAATAGACAACAGGTGGAAATTATAGGCAATTAGCAAGACACCCCCAATAAAGAAGTGGTTTTGCAGGTGGTGACCACAGACCACTTCTCAGTTCCTATGCTTCCTGGCAGATGTTTTGGTCACTTTTGAATGCTGGCGGTGCTTTCATTCTAGTGGTAGCATGAGACGGAGTCTACAACCCACACAAGTGGCTCAGGTAGTGCAGCTTGTCCAGGATGGCACATCAATACGAGCTGTGGCAAGAAGGTTTGCTGTGTCTGTCAGCGTAGTGCCCAGAGCATCGAGGCGCTACCAGGAGACAGGCCAGTACATCAGGAGATGTGGAGGAGGCCGTAGGAGGGCAACAACCCAGCAGCAGGACCGCTACCTCCGCCTTTGTGCAAGGAGGAGCAGGAGGAGCACTGCCAGAGACCTGCAAAATGACCTCCAGCAGGCCACAAATGTGCATGTGTCTGCTCAAACGGTCAGAAACAGACTCCATGAGGGTGGTATGAGGGCCCGACGTCCACAGGTGGGGGTTGTGCTTACAGCCCAACACCGTGCAGGACGTTTGGCATTTGCCAGAGAACACCAAGATTGGCAAATTTGCCACTGGCGCCCTGTGCTCTTCACAGATTAAAGCAGGTTCACACTGAGCACGTGACAGACGTGACAGAGTCTGGAGACGCCATGGAGAACGTTCTGCTGCCTGCAACATCAGCATGACCGGTTTGGCGGTGGGTCAGTCATGGTGTGGGGTGGCATTTCTTTGGGGGGCTGCACAGCCCTCCGTGTGCTCGCCAGAGGTAGCCTGACTGCCATTAGGTACCGAGATGAGATCCTCAGACCCCTTGTGAGACCATATGCTGGTGCGGTTGGCCCTGGTTTCCTCCTAATGCAAGACAATGCTAGACCTCATGTGGCTGGAGTGTGTCAGCAGTTCCTGCAAGAGGAAGGCATTGATGCTATGGACTGGCCCGCCCGTTCCCCAGACCTGAATCCAATTGAGCACATCTGGGACATCATGTCTCGCTCCATCCACCAACGCCACGTTGCACCACAGACTGTCCAGGAGTTGGCGGATGCTTTAGTCCAGGTCTGGGAAGAGATCCCTCAGGAGACCATCCGCCACCTCATCAGGAACATGCCCAGGCGTTGTAGGGAGGTCATACAGGCACGTGGAGGCCACACACACTACTGAGCCTCATTTTGACTTGTTTTAAGGACATTACATCAAAGTTGGATCAGCCTGTAGTGTGGTTTTCCACTTTAATTTTGAGGGTGACTCCAAATCCAGACCTCCATGGGTTGATACATTTGATTTCCATTGATAATTTTTGTGTGATTTTGTTGTCAGCACATTTAACTATGTAAAGAAAAAAGTATTTAATAAGATTATTTCATTCATTCAGATCTAGGATGTGTTG